>NW_028115229.1:0-31287 GCF_964273445.1 Streptopelia decaocto | reverse complement strand
AGAATTTTAAAAGCTTTAACAGAATTTCTACAATTTTGAGAGGGATTTGAAAAGTTTCAATGGGAATGGGAAGAATTGGGACAAAAATTGGAAAATTTTGAAGGGACTTTGAAAAAATTTCAACTGGAATTTTAGCAATTTTTTGACGTGAAATTGTAAACATGTTGAAGTGGATTTTGAAAATTCTAGAGAGAATTTTAAAAGCTTCAACAGAATTTCAACAATTTTGAGAGGGATTTGAAAAGTTTCAATGGGAATGGGAAGAATTGGGACAAAAATTGGAAAATTTTTAAGGGACTTTGAAAAAATTTCAACTGGAATTTTAGCAATTTTTTGACGTGAAATTGTAAACATGTTGAAGTGGATTTTGAAAATTCTAGAGAGAATTTTTAGAGCTTCAAGAGAATTTCAACAATTTTGAGAGGGATTTGAAAAGTTTCATTGGGAATGGGAAGAATTGGGACAAAAAATGGAAAATTTTTAAGGGACTTTGAAAATATTTCAACTGGAATTTTAGCCATTTTGTTACGTGAAATTGTAAACATGTGGCCACGGATTTTGAAAATTCTAGAGAGAATTTTAAAAGCTTCAACAGAATTTCAACAATTTTGAGAGGGATTTGAAAAGTTTCAATGGGAATGGGAAGAATTGGGACAAAAATTGGAAAATTTTGAAGGGACTTTGAAAAAAATTTCAACTGGAATTTTAGCAATTTTTTTTACGTGAAATTGTAAACATGTGGACATGGATTTTGAAATTCTAGAGAGAATTTTAAAAGCTTCAACAGAATTTCTACAATTTTTGAGAGGGATTTGAAAAGTTTCAATGGGAATGGGAAGAATTGGGACAAAAATTGGAAAATTTTGAAGGGACTTTGAAAAAAATTTCAACTGGAATTTTAGCCATTTTTTTTACGTGAAATTGTAAACATGTGGCCATGGATTTTGAAAATTCTAGAGAGAATTTTAAAAGCTTCAAGAGAATTTCAACAATTTTGAGAGGGATTTGAAAAGTTTCAATGGGAATGGGAAGAATTGGGACAAAATTGGAAAATTTTTAAGGGACTTTGAAAAAATTTCAACTGGAATTTTAGCCATTTTTTGACGTGAAATTGTAAACATGTGGCCATGGATTTTGAAAATTGTAGAGAGAATTTTAAAAGCTTCAAGAGAATTTCAACAATTTTGAGAGGGATTTGAAAAGTTTCAATGGGAATGGGAAGAATTGGGACAAAAATTGGAAAATTTTTAAGGGACTTTGAAAAAAATTTCAACTGGAATTTTAGCCATTTTTTTATGTGAAATTGTAAACATGTGGCCATGGATTTTTGAAAATTCTAGAGAGAATTTTTAAAGCTTCAAGAGAATTTCAACAATTTTGAGAGGGATTTGAAAAGTTTCAATGGGAATGGGAAGAATTGGGACAAAAATTGGAAAATTTTTAAGGGACTTTGAAAAAATTCCAACTGGAATTTTAGCCATTTTTTGACGTGAAATTGTAAACATGTGGACGTGGATTTTGAAAAATTCTAGAGAGAATTTTAAAAGCTTCAAGAGAATTTCAACAATTTTGAGAGGGATTTGAAAAGTTTCAATGGGAATGGGAAGAATTGGGACAAAAAATTGGAAAATTTTTAAGGGACTTTGAAAAAATTTCAACTGGAATTTTAGCAATTTTTTTACGTGAAATTGTAAACATGTGGACATGGATTTTGAAAATTCTAGAGAGAATTTTAAAAGCTTTAACAGAATTTCTACAATTTTGAGAGGGATTTGAAAAGTTTCAATGGGAATGGGAAGAATTGGGACAAAAATTGGAAAATTTTGAAGGGACTTTGAAAAAATTTCAACTGGAATTTTAGCAATTTTTTGACGTGAAATTGTAAACATGTTGAAGTGGATTTTGAAAATTCTAGAGAGAATTTTAAAAGCTTCAACAGAATTTCAACAATTTTGAGAGGGATTTGAAAAGTTTCAATGGGAATGGGAAGAATTGGGTCAAAAATTGGAAAATTTTTAAGGGACTTTGAAAAAATTTCAACTGGAATTTTAGCAATTTTTTGACGTGAAATTGTAAACATGTGGCCATGGATTTTGAAAATTCTAGAGAGAATTTTAAAAGCTTCAAGAGAATTTCAACAATTTTGAGAGGGGATTTGAAAAGTTTCAATGGGAATGGGAAGAATTGGGACAAAAATTGGAAAATTTTTAAGGGACTTTGTAAAAATTTCAACTGGAATTTTAGCAATTTTTTTTATGTGAAATTGTAAACATGTGGCCATGGATTTTGAAAATTCTAGAGAGAATTTTAAAAGCTTCAACAGAATTTCAACAATTTTGAGAGGGATTTGAAAAGTTTCAATGGGATATGGGAAGAATTGGGACAAAAATTGGAAAATTTTGAAGGGACTTTGAAAAAAATTTCAACTGGAATTTTAGCAATTTTTTTTATGTGAAATTGTAAACATGTGGCCATGGATTTTGAAAATTCTAGAGAGAATTTTAAAAGCTTCAACAGAATTTCAACAATTTTGAGAGGGATTTGAAAAGTTTCAATGGGAATGGGAAGAATTGGGACAAAAATTGGAAAATTTTGAAGGGACTTTGAAAAAATTTCAACTGGAATTTTAGCCATTTTTTGACGTGAAATTGTAAACATGTGGCCATGGATTTTGAAAATTCTAGAGAGAATTTTAAAAGCTTCAACAGAATTTCAACAATTTTTGAGAGGGATTTGAAAAGTTTCAATGGGAATGGGAAGAATTGGGTCAAAAATTGGAAAATTTTGAAGGGACTTTGAAAAAATTTCAACTGGAATTTTAGCAATTTTTTGACGTGAAATTGTAAACATGTTGAAGTGGATTTTGAAAATTCTAGAGAGAATTTTAAAAGCTTCAAGAGAATTTCAACAATTTTGAGAGGGATTTGAAAAGTTTCAATGGGAATGGGAAGAATTGGGACAAAAATTGGAAAATTTTGAAGGGACTTTGAAAAAAATTCCAACTGGAATTTTAGCCATTTTTTGACGTGAAATTGTAAACATGTGGACGTGGATTTTGAAAATTCTAGAGAGAATTTTAAAAGCTTCAAGAGAATTTCAACAATTTTGAGAGGGATTTGAAAAGTTTTCAATGGGAATGGGAAGAATTGGGAAAAAAATGGAAAATTTTGAAGGGACTTTGAAAAAAATTTCAACTGGAATTTTAGCATTTTTTTTACGTGAAATTGTAAACATGTGGCCATGGATTTTGAAAATTCTAGAGAGAATTTTAAAAGCTTCAAGAGAATTTCAACAATTTTGAGAGGGATTTGAAAAGTTTCAATGGGAATGGGAAGAATTGGGACAAAAATTGGAAAATTTTTAAGGGACTTTGAAAAAATTCCAACTGGAATTTTAGCCATTTTTTGACGTGAAATTGTAAACATGTGGCCATGGATTTTGAAAATTCTAGAGAGAATTTAAAAGCTTCAACAGAATTTCAACACTTTTGAGAGGGATTTGAAAAGTTTCAATGGGAATGGGAAGAATTGGGACAAAAATTGGAAAATTTTTAAGGGACTTTGAAAAAATTTCAACTGGAATTTTAGCCATTTTTTGACGTGAAATTGTAAACATGTGGACATGGATTTTGAAAATTCTAGAGAGAATTTTAAAAGCTTCAAGAGAATTTCAACAATTTTGAGAGGGATTTGAAAAGTTTCAATGGGAATGGGAAGAATTGGGACAAAAATTGGAAAATTTTTAAGGGACTTTGAAAAAATTTCAACTGGAATTTTAGCCATTTTTTGACGTGAAATTGTAAACATGTGGCCATGGATTTTGAAAATTCTAGAGAGAATTTTAAAAGCTTCAAGAGAATTTCAACAATTTTGAGAGGGATTTGAAAAGTTTCAATGGGAATGGGAAGAATTGGGACAAAAATTGGAAAATTTTTAAGGGACTTTGAAAAAATTTCAACTGGAATTTTAGCCATTTTTTGACGTGAAATTGTAAACATGTTGAAGTGGATTTTGAAAATTCTAGAGAGAATTTTTAAAAGCTTCAAGAGAATTTCAACAATTTTGAGAGGGATTTGAAAAGTTTCAATGGGAATGGGAAGAATTGGGACAAAAATTGGAAAATTTTTAAGGGACTTTGAAAAAATTTCAACTGGAATTTTAGCCATTTTTTGACGTGAAATTGTAAACATGTTGAAGTGGATTTTGAAAAATTCTAAGAGAGAATTTTAAAAGCTTCAACAGAATTTCAACACTTTTGAGAGGGATTTGAAAAGTTTCAATGGGAATGGGAAGAATTGGGACAAAAATTGGAAAATTTTTAAGGGACTTTGAAAAAATTTCAACTGGAATTTTAGCAATTTTTTGACGTGAAATTGTAAACATGTGGACGTGGATTTTGAAAAATTCTAGAGAGAATTTTAAAAGCTTCAACAGAATTTCAACAATTTTGAGAGGGATTTGAAAAGTTTCAATGGGAATGGGAAGAATTGGGACAAAAATTGGAAAATTTTTAAGGGACTTTGAAAAAAATTTCAACTGGAATTTTAGCAATTTTTTGACGTGAAATTGTAAACATGTGGCCATGGATTTTGAAAATTCTAGAGAGAATTTTAAAAGCTTCAACAGAATTTCAACAGTTTTGAGAGGGATTTGAAAAGTTTCAATGGGAATGGGAAGAATTGGGACAAAAATTGGAAAATTTTTAAGGGACTTTGAAAAAAATTCCAACTGGAATTTTAGCCATTTTTTTGACGTGAAATTGTAAACATGTGGCCATGGATTTTGAAAATTCTAGAGAGAATTTTAAAAGTTTCAACAGAATTTCAATACTTTTGAGAGGGATTTGAAAAGTTTCAATGGGAATGGGAAGAATTGGGACAAAAATTTGGAAAATTTTTAAGGGACTTTGAAAAAAATTTTCAACTGGAATTTTAGCAATTTTTTGACGTGAAATTGTAAACATGTGGACGTGGATTTTGAAAATTCTAGAGAGAATTTTAAAAGCTTCAAGAGAATTTCAACAATTTTGAGAGGGATTTGAAAAGTTTCAATGGGAATGGGAAGAATTGGGACAAAAATTGGAAAATTTTTAAGGGACTTTGAAAAAATTCCAACTGGAATTTTAGCCATTTTTTGACGTGAAATTGTAAACATGTGGCCATGGATTTTGAAAATTCTAGAGAGAATTTTAAAAGCTTCAACAGAATTTCCACAATTTTGAGAGGGATTTGAAAAGTTTCAATGGGAATGGGAAGAATTGGGACAAAAATTGGAAAATTTTTTAAGGGACTTTGAAAAAATTTCAACTGGAATTTTAGCCATTTTTTGACGTGAAATTGTAAACATGTGGACGTGGATTTTGAAAAATTCTAGAGAGAATTTTAAAAGCTTCAACAGAATTTCAACAATTTTGAGAGGGATTTGAAAAGTTTCAATGGGAATGGGAAGAATTGGGACAAAAATGGGAAAATTTTTAAGGGACTTTGAAAAAATTCCAACTGGAATTTTAGCAATTTTTGACGTGGAATTGTAAACATGTGGACATGGATTTTGAAAATTCTAGAGAGAATTTTAAAAGCTTCAACAGAATTTCAACAATGTTGAGAGGGATTTGAAAAGTTTCAATGGGAATGGGAAGAATTGGGACAAAAATTGGAAAATTTTTAAGGGACTTTGAAAAAATTTCAACTGGAATTTTAGCCATTTTTTGACGTGAAATTGTAAACATGTGGCCATGGATTTTGAAAATTCTAGAGAGAATTTTAAAAAGCTTCAACAGAATTTCAACACTTTTGAGAGGGATTTGAAAAGTTTCAATGGGAATGGGAAGAATTGGGACAAAAATTGGAAAATTTTTAAGGGACTTTGAAAAAAATTTCAACTGGAATTTTAGCCATTTTTTGACGTGAAATTGTAAACATGTGGACGTGGATTTTGAAAATTCTAGAGAGAATTTTAAAAGCTTCAACAGAATTTCAACAATGTTGAGAGGGATTTGAAAAGTTTCAATGGGAATGGGAAGAATTGGGACAAAAATTGGAAAATTTTTAAGGGACTTTGAAAAAATTCCAACTGGAATTTTAGCCATTTTTTGACGTGAAATTGTAAACATGTGGCCATGGATTTTGAAAATTCTAGAGAGAATTTTAAAAGCTTCAACAGAATTTCAACAATTTTGAGAGGGATTTGAAAAGTTTCAATGGGAATGGGAAGAATTGGGACAAAAATTGGAAAATTTTTAAGGGACTTTGAAAAAATTTCAACTGGAATTTTAGCAATTTTTTGACGTGAAATTGTAAACATGTTGAAGTGGATTTTGAAAATTCTAGAGAGAATTTTAAAATCTTCAAGAGAATTTCAACAATTTTGAGAGGGATTTGAAAAGTTTCAATGGGAATGGGAAGAATTGGGACAAAAATTGGAAAAATTTTTAAGGGACTTTGAAAAAATTTCAACTGGAATTTTAGCAATTTTTTGACGTGAAATTGTAAACATGTGGACGTGGATTTTTGAAAATTCTAGAGAGAATTTTAAAAGCTTCAAGAGAATTTCAACAATTTTGAGAGGGATTTGAAAAGTTTCAATGGGAATGGGAAGAATTGGGACAAAAATTGGAAAATTTTTCAGGGACTTTGAAAAAAATTTCAACTGGAATTTTAGCCATTTTTTTATGTGAAATTGTAAACATGTGGCCATGGATTTTGAAAATTCTAGAGAGAATTTTAAAAGCTTCAACAGAATTTCAACAATTTTGAGAGGGATTTGAAAAGTTTCAATGGGAATGGGAAGAATTGGGACAAAAATTGGAAAATTTTTAAGGGACTTTGAAAAAATTTCCAACTGGAATTTTAGCCATTTTTTGACGTGAAATTGTAAACATGTGGCCACGGATTTTGAAAATTCTAGAGAGAATTTTAAAAGCTTCAAGAGAATTTCAACAATTTTGAGAGGGATTTGAAAAGTTTCAATGGGAATGGGAAGAATTGGGACAAAAATTGGAAAATTTTTCAGGGACTTTGAAAAAAATTTCAACTGGAATTTTAGCAATTTTTTGACGTGAAATTGTAAACATGTTGAAGTGGATTTTGAAAATTCTAGAGAGAATTTTAAAAGCTTCAACAGAATTTCAACAATTTTGAGAGGGATTTGAAAAGTTTCAATGGGAATGGGAAGAATTGGGACAAAAATTGGAAAATTTTTAAGGGACTTTGAAAAAATTTCAACTGGAATTTTAGCCATTTTTTGACGTGAAATTGTAAACATGTGGCCACGGATTTTGAAAATTCTAGAGAGAATTTTAAAAGCTTCAACAGAATTTCAACAATTTTGAGAGGGATTTGAAAAGTTTCAATGGGAATGGGAAGAATTGGGACAAAAATTGGAAAATTTTTCAGGGACTTTGAAAAAATTCCAACTGGAATTTTAGCAATTTTTTGACGTGAAATTGTAAACATGTGGCCATGGATTTTGAAAATTCTAGAGAGAATTTTTAAAAGCTTCAACAGAATTTCAACAATTTTGAGAGGGATTTGAAAAGTTTCAATAGGAATGGGAAGAATTGGGACAAAAATTGGAAAATTTTTAAGGGACTTTGAAAAAATTCCAACTGGAATTTTAGCCATTTTTTGACGTGAAATTGTAAACATGTGGCCATGGATTTTGAAAATTCTAGAGAGAATTTTAAAAGCTTCAACAGAATTTCAACAATTTTGAGAGGGATTTGAAAAGTTTCAATGGGAATGGGAAGAATTGGGACAAAAATTGGAAAATTTTTAAGGGACTTTGAAAAAATTTCAACTGGAATTTTAGCAATTTTTTGACGTGAAATTGTAAACATGTGGCCGTGGATTTTGAAAATTCTAGAGAGAATTTTAAAAGCTTCAAGAGAATTTCAACAATTTTGAGAGGGATTTGAAAAGTTTCAATGGGAATGGGAAGAAGAATTGGGACAAAAATTGGAAAATTTTTAAGGGACTTTGAAAAAATTTCAACTGGAATTTTAGCCATTTTTTGACGTGAAATTGTAAACATGTGGCCATGGATTTTGAAAATTCTAGAGAGAATTTTAAAAGCTTCAACAGAATTTCAACAATTTTGAGAGGGATTTGAAAAGTTTCAATGGGAATGGGAAGAATTGGGACAAAAATTGGAAAATTTTTAAGGGACTTTGAAAAAATTTCAACTGGAATTTTAGCCATTTTTTGACGTGAAATTGTAAACATGTGGACGTGGATTTTGAAAATTCTAGAGAGAATTTTAAAAGCTTCAACAGAATTTCAACAATTTTGAGAGGGATTTGAAAAGTTTCAATGGGAATGGGAAGAATTGGGACAAAAATGGGAAAATTTTTAAGGGACTTTGAAAAAATTTCAACTGGAATTTTAGCAATTTTTTGACGTGAAATTGTAAACATGTTGAAGTGGATTTTGAAAATTCTAGAGAGAATTTTTAAAGCTTCAAGAGAATTTCAACAATTTTGAGAGGGATTTGAAAAGTTTCAATGGGAATGGGAAGAATTGGGACAAAAATTGGAAAATTTTTAAGGGACTTTGAAAAAATTTCAACTGGAATTTTAGCAATTTTTTGACGTGAAATTGTAAACATGTGGACGTGGATTTTGAAAATTCTAGAGAGAATTTTAAAAGCTTCAAGAGAATTTCAACAATTTTGAGAGGGATTTGAAAAGTTTCAATGGGAATGGGAAGAATTGGGACAAAAATTGGAAAATTTTTAAGGGACTTTGAAAAAATTCCAACTGGAATTTTAGCAATTTTTTGACGTGAAATTGTAAACATGTGGCCATGGATTTTGAAAATTCTAGAGAGAATTTTAAAAGCTTCAAGAGAATTTCAACAATTTTGAGAGGGATTTGAAAAGTTTCAATGGGAATGGGAAGAATTGGGACAAAAATTGGAAAATTTTTAAGGGACTTTGAAAAAATTTCAACTGGAATTTTAGCCATTTTGTTACGTGAAATTGTAAACATGTGGCCACGGATTTTGAAAATTCTAGAGAGAATTTTAAAAGCTTCAAGAGAATGTCAACAATTTTGAGAGGGATTTGAAAAGTTTCAATGGGAATGGGAAGAATTGGGACAAAAATTGGAAAATTTTTAAGGGACTTTGAAAAAATTCCAACTGGAATTTTAGCCATTTTTTGACGTGAAATTGTAAACATGTGGCCACGGATTTTGAAAATTCTAGAGAGAATTTTAAAAGCTTCAAGAGAATTTCAACAATTTTGAGAGGGATTTGAAAAGTTTCAATGGGAATGGGAAGAATTGGGACAAAAATTGGAAAATTTTTAAGGGACTTTGAAAAAATTTCAACTGGAATTTTAGCAATTTTTTGACGTGAAATTGTAAACATGTGGACGTGGATTTTGAAAATTCTAGAGAGAATTTTAAAAGCTTCAAGAGAATTTCAACAATTTTGAGAGGGATTTGAAAAGTTTCAATGGGAATGGGAAGAATTGGGACAAAAATTGGAAAATTTTTAAGGGACTTTGAAAAAATTTCAACTGGAATTTTAGCAAATTTTTGACGTGAAATTGTAAACATGTTGAAGTGGATTTTGAAAATTCTAGAGAGAATTTTTAAAGCTTCAAGAGAATTTCAACAATTTTGAGAGGGATTTGAAAAGTTTCAATGGGAATGGGAAGAATTGGGACAAATATTGGAAAATTTTGAAGGGACTTTGAAAAAATTTCAACTGGAATTTTAGCCATTTTGTTACGTGAAATTGTAAACATGTGGCCACAGATTTTGAAAATTCTAGAGAGAATTTTAAAAGCTTCAAGAGAATTTCAACAATTTTGAGAGGGATTTGAAAAGTTTCAATGGGAATGGGAAGAATTGGGACAAAAATTGGAAAATTTTTCAGGGACTTTGAAAAAATTTCAACTGGAATTTTAGCCATTTTTTTATGTGAAATTGTAAACATGTGGACATGGATTTTGAAAATTCTAGAGAGAATTTTAAAAGCTTCAACAGAATTTCAACAATTTTGAGAGGGATTTGAAAAGTTTCAATGGGAATGGGAAGAATTGGGACAAAAATTGGAAAATTTTTAAGGGACTTTGAAAAAATTCCAACTGGAATTTTAGCAATTTTTTGACGTGAAATTGTAAACATGTGGCCACGGATTTTGAAAATTCTAGAGAGAATTTTAAAAGCTTCAAGAGAATTTCAACAATTTTGAGAGGGATTTGAAAAGTTTCAATGGGAATGGGAAGAATTGGGACAAAAATTGGAAAATTTTTAAGGGACTTTGAAAAAATTTCAACTGGAATTTTAGCCATTTTGTTACGTGAAATTGTAAACATGTGGCCACGGATTTTGAAAATTCTAGAGAGAATTTTAAAAGCTTTAACAGAATTTCAACAATTTTGAGAGGGATTTGAAAAGTTTCAATGGGAATGGGAAGAATTGGGACAAAAATTGGAAAATTTTTAAGGGACTTTGAAAAAATTCCAACTGGAATTTTAGCCATTTTTTGACGTGAAATTGTAAACATGTGGCCACGGATTTTGAAAATTCTAGAGAGAATTTTAAAAGCTTCAAGAGAATTTCAACAATTTTGAGAGGGATTTGAAAAGTTTCAATGGGAATGGGAAGAATTGGGACAAAAATTGGAAAATTTTTAAGGGACTTTGAAAAAATTTCAACTGGAATTTTAGCAATTTTTTGACGTGAAATTGTAAACATGTGGACGTGGATTTTGAAAATTCTAGAGAGAATTTTTAAAGCTTCAAGAGAATTTCAACAATTTTGAGAGGGATTTGAAAAGTTTCAATGGGAATGGGAAGAATTGGGACAAATATTGGAAAATTTTGAAGGGACTTTGAAAAAATTTCAACTGGAATTTTACCATTTTGTTACGTGAAATTGTAAACATGTGGCCACAGATTTTGAAAATTCTAGAGAGAATTTTAAAAGCTTCAAGAGAATTTCAACAATTTTGAGAGGGATTTGAAAAGTTTCAATGGGAATGGGAAGAATTGGGACAAAAATTGGAAAATTTTTAAGGGACTTTGAAAAAATTTCAACTGGAATTTTAGCCATTTTTTGACGTGAAATTGTAAACATGTGGACATGGATTTTGAAAATTCTAGAGAGAATTTTAAAAGCTTCAACAGAATTTCAACAATTTTGAGAGGGATTTGAAAAGTTTCAATGGGAATGGGAAGAATTGGGACAAAAATTGGAAAATTTTTAAGGGACTTTGAAAAAATTCCAACTGGAATTTTAGCAATTTTTTGACGTGAAATTGTAAACATGTGGCCACGGATTTTGAAAATTCTAGAGAGAATTTTAAAAGCTTCAACAGAATTTCAACAATTTTGAGAGGGATTTGAAAAGTTTCAATGGGAATGGGAAGAATTGGGACAAAAATTGGAAAATTTTTAAGGGACTTTGAAAAAATTTCAACTGGAATTTTAGCAATTTTTTGACGTGAAATTGTAAACATGTTGAAGTGGATTTTGAAAATTCTAGAGAGAATTTTAAAAGCTTCAAGAGAATTTCAACAATTTTGAGAGGGATTTGAAAAGTTTCAATGGGAATGGGAAGAATTGGGACAAAAAATGGAAAATTTTTAAGGGACTTTGAAAATATTTCAACTGGAATTTTAGCCATTTTTTGACGTGAAATTGTAAACATGTGGCCACGGATTTTGAAAATTCTAGAGAGAATTTTAAAAGCTTCAACAGAATTTCAACAATTTTGAGAGGGATTTGAAAAGTTTCAATGGGAATGGGAAGAATTGGGACAAAAATTGGAAAATTTTTAAGGGACTTTGAAAAAATTTCAACTGGAATTTTAGCAATTTTTTGACGTGAAATTGTAAACATGTGGCCATGGATTTTGAAAATTCTAGAGAGAATTTTAAAAGCTTCAAGAGAATTTCAACAATTTTGAGAGGGATTTGAAAAGTTTCAATGGGAATGGGAAGAATTGGGACAAAAATTGGAAAATTTTTAAGGGACTTTGAAAAAATTTCAACTGGAATTTTAGCAATTTTGTTACGTGAAATTGTAAACATGTGGACATGGATTTTGAAAATTCTAGAGAGAATTTTAAAAGCTTTAACAGAATTTCTACAATTTTGAGAGGGATTTGAAAAGTTTCAATGGGAATGGGAAGAATTGGGACAAAAATTGGAAAATTTTGAAGGGACTTTGAAAAAATTTCAACTGGAATTTTAGCAATTTTTTGACGTGAAATTGTAAACATGTTGAAGTGGATTTTGAAAATTCTAGAGAGAATTTTAAAAGCTTCAACAGAATTTCAACAATTTTGAGAGGGATTTGAAAAGTTTCAATGGGAATGGGAAGAATTGGGACAAAAATTGGAAAATTTTTAAGGGACTTTGAAAAAATTTCAACTGGAATTTTAGCAATTTTTTGACGTGAAATTGTAAACATGTTGAAGTGGATTTTGAAAATTCTAGAGAGAATTTTTAGAGCTTCAAGAGAATTTCAACAATTTTGAGAGGGATTTGAAAAGTTTCATTGGGAATGGGAAGAATTGGGACAAAAAATGGAAAATTTTTAAGGGACTTTGAAAATATTTCAACTGGAATTTTAGCCATTTTGTTACGTGAAATTGTAAACATGTGGCCACGGATTTTGAAAATTCTAGAGAGAATTTTAAAAGCTTCAACAGAATTTCAACAATTTTGAGAGGGATTTGAAAAGTTTCAATGGGAATGGGAAGAATTGGGACAAAAATTGGAAAATTTTGAAGGGACTTTGAAAAAATTTCAACTGGAATTTTAGCAATTTTTTTACGTGAAATTGTAAACATGTGGACATGGATTTTGAAAATTCTAGAGAGAATTTTAAAAGCTTCAACAGAATTTCTACAATTTTGAGAGGGATTTGAAAAGTTTCAATGGGAATGGGAAGAATTGGGACAAAAATTGGAAAATTTTGAAGGGACTTTGAAAAAATTTCAACTGGAATTTTAGCCATTTTTTTACGTGAAATTGTAAACATGTGGCCATGGATTTTGAAAATTCTAGAGAGAATTTTAAAAGCTTCAAGAGAATTTCAACAATTTTGAGAGGGATTTGAAAAGTTTCAATGGGAATGGGAAGAATTGGGACAAAAATTGGAAAATTTTTAAGGGACTTTGAAAAAATTTCAACTGGAATTTTAGCCATTTTTTGACGTGAAATTGTAAACATGTGGCCATGGATTTTGAAAATTGTAGAGAGAATTTTAAAAGCTTCAAGAGAATTTCAACAATTTTGAGAGGGATTTGAAAAGTTTCAATGGGAATGGGAAGAATTGGGACAAAAATTGGAAAATTTTTAAGGGACTTTGAAAAAATTTCAACTGGAATTTTAGCCATTTTTTTATGTGAAATTGTAAACATGTGGCCATGGATTTTGAAAATTCTAGAGAGAATTTTTAAAGCTTCAAGAGAATTTCAACAATTTTGAGAGGGATTTGAAAAGTTTCAATGGGAATGGGAAGAATTGGGACAAAAATTGGAAAATTTTTAAGGGACTTTGAAAAAATTCCAACTGGAATTTTAGCCATTTTTTGACGTGAAATTGTAAACATGTGGACGTGGATTTTGAAAATTCTAGAGAGAATTTTAAAAGCTTCAAGAGAATTTCAACAATTTTGAGAGGGATTTGAAAAGTTTCAATGGGAATGGGAAGAATTGGGACAAAAATTGGAAAATTTTTAAGGGACTTTGAAAAAATTTCAACTGGAATTTTAGCAATTTTTTTACGTGAAATTGTAAACATGTGGACATGGATTTTGAAAATTCTAGAGAGAATTTTAAAAGCTTTAACAGAATTTCTACAATTTTGAGAGGGATTTGAAAAGTTTCAATGGGAATGGGAAGAATTGGGACAAAAATTGGAAAATTTTGAAGGGACTTTGAAAAAATTTCAACTGGAATTTTAGCAATTTTTTGACGTGAAATTGTAAACATGTTGAAGTGGATTTTGAAAATTCTAGAGAGAATTTTAAAAGCTTCAACAGAATTTCAACAATTTTGAGAGGGATTTGAAAAGTTTCAATGGGAATGGGAAGAATTGGGTCAAAAATTGGAAAATTTTTAAGGGACTTTGAAAAAATTTCAACTGGAATTTTAGCAATTTTTTGACGTGAAATTGTAAACATGTGGCCATGGATTTTGAAAATTCTAGAGAGAATTTTAAAAGCTTCAAGAGAATTTCAACAATTTTGAGAGGGATTTGAAAAGTTTCAATGGGAATGGGAAGAATTGGGACAAAAATTGGAAAATTTTTAAGGGACTTTGTAAAAATTTCAACTGGAATTTTAGCAATTTTTTTTATGTGAAATTGTAAACATGTGGCCATGGATTTTGAAAATTCTAGAGAGAATTTTAAAAGCTTCAACAGAATTTCAACAATTTTGAGAGGGATTTGAAAAGTTTCAATGGGAATGGGAAGAATTGGGACAAAAATTGGAAAATTTTGAAGGGACTTTGAAAAAATTTCAACTGGAATTTTAGCAATTTTTTTTATGTGAAATTGTAAACATGTGGCCATGGATTTTGAAAATTCTAGAGAGAATTTTAAAAGCTTCAACAGAATTTCAACAATTTTGAGAGGGATTTGAAAAGTTTCAATGGGAATGGGAAGAATTGGGACAAAAATTGGAAAATTTTGAAGGGACTTTGAAAAAATTTCAACTGGAATTTTAGCCATTTTTTGACGTGAAATTGTAAACATGTGGCCATGGATTTTGAAAATTCTAGAGAGAATTTTAAAAGCTTCAACAGAATTTCAACAATTTTGAGAGGGATTTGAAAAGTTTCAATGGGAATGGGAAGAATTGGGTCAAAAATTGGAAAATTTTGAAGGGACTTTGAAAAAATTTCAACTGGAATTTTAGCAATTTTTTGACGTGAAATTGTAAACATGTTGAAGTGGATTTTGAAAATTCTAGAGAGAATTTTAAAAGCTTCAAGAGAATTTCAACAATTTTGAGAGGGATTTGAAAAGTTTCAATGGGAATGGGAAGAATTGGGACAAAAATTGGAAAATTTTGAAGGGACTTTGAAAAAATTCCAACTGGAATTTTAGCCATTTTTTGACGTGAAATTGTAAACATGTGGACGTGGATTTTGAAAATTCTAGAGAGAATTTTAAAAGCTTCAAGAGAATTTCAACAATTTTGAGAGGGATTTGAAAAGTTTCAATGGGAATGGGAAGAATTGGGAAAAAAATGGAAAATTTTGAAGGGACTTTGAAAAAATTTCAACTGGAATTTTAGCATTTTTTTTACGTGAAATTGTAAACATGTGGCCATGGATTTTGAAAATTCTAGAGAGAATTTTAAAAGCTTCAAGAGAATTTCAACAATTTTGAGAGGGATTTGAAAAGTTTCAATGGGAATGGGAAGAATTGGGACAAAAATTGGAAAATTTTTAAGGGACTTTGAAAAAATTTCAACTGGAATTTTAGCAATTTTTTTACGTGAAATTGTAAACATGTGGACATGGATTTTGAAAATTCTAGAGAGAATTTTAAAAGCTTTAACAGAATTTCTACAATTTTGAGAGGGATTTGAAAAGTTTCAATGGGAATGGGAAGAATTGGGACAAAAATTGGAAAATTTTGAAGGGACTTTGAAAAAATTTCAACTGGAATTTTAGCAATTTTTTGACGTGAAATTGTAAACATGTTGAAGTGGATTTTGAAAATTCTAGAGAGAATTTTAAAAGCTTCAACAGAATTTCAACAATTTTGAGAGGGATTTGAAAAGTTTCAATGGGAATGGGAAGAATTGGGTCAAAAATTGGAAAATTTTTAAGGGACTTTGAAAAAATTTCAACTGGAATTTTAGCAATTTTTTGACGTGAAATTGTAAACATGTGGCCATGGATTTTGAAAATTCTAGAGAGAATTTTAAAAGCTTCAAGAGAATTTCAACAATTTTGAGAGGGATTTGAAAAGTTTCAATGGGAATGGGAAGAATTGGGACAAAAATTGGAAAATTTTTAAGGGACTTTGTAAAAATTTCAACTGGAATTTTAGCAATTTTTTTTATGTGAAATTGTAAACATGTGGCCATGGATTTTGAAAATTCTAGAGAGAATTTTAAAAGCTTCAACAGAATTTCAACAATTTTGAGAGGGATTTGAAAAGTTTCAATGGGAATGGGAAGAATTGGGACAAAAATTGGAAAATTTTGAAGGGACTTTGAAAAAATTTCAACTGGAATTTTAGCAATTTTTTTTATGTGAAATTGTAAACATGTGGCCATGGATTTTGAAAATTCTAGAGAGAATTTTAAAAGCTTCAACAGAATTTCAACAATTTTGAGAGGGATTTGAAAAGTTTCAATGGGAATGGGAAGAATTGGGACAAAAATTGGAAAATTTTGAAGGGACTTTGAAAAAATTTCAACTGGAATTTTAGCCATTTTTTGACGTGAAATTGTAAACATGTGGCCATGGATTTTGAAAATTCTAGAGAGAATTTTAAAAGCTTCAACAGAATTTCAACAATTTTGAGAGGGATTTGAAAAGTTTCAATGGGAATGGGAAGAATTGGGTCAAAAATTGGAAAATTTTGAAGGGACTTTGAAAAAATTTCAACTGGAATTTTAGCAATTTTTTGACGTGAAATTGTAAACATGTTGAAGTGGATTTTGAAAATTCTAGAGAGAATTTTAAAAGCTTCAAGAGAATTTCAACAATTTTGAGAGGGATTTGAAAAGTTTCAATGGGAATGGGAAGAATTGGGACAAAAATTGGAAAATTTTGAAGGGACTTTGAAAAAATTCCAACTGGAATTTTAGCCATTTTTTGACGTGAAATTGTAAACATGTGGACGTGGATTTTGAAAATTCTAGAGAGAATTTTAAAAGCTTCAAGAGAATTTCAACAATTTTGAGAGGGATTTGAAAAGTTTCAATGGGAATGGGAAGAATTGGGAAAAAAATGGAAAATTTTGAAGGGACTTTGAAAAAATTTCAACTGGAATTTTAGCATTTTTTTTACGTGAAATTGTAAACATGTGGCCATGGATTTTGAAAATTCTAGAGAGAATTTTAAAAGCTTCAAGAGAATTTCAACAATTTTGAGAGGGATTTGAAAAGTTTCAATGGGAATGGGAAGAATTGGGACAAAAATTGGAAAATTTTTAAGGGACTTTGAAAAAATTTCAACTGGAATTTTAGCAATTTTTTTATGTGAAATTGTAAACATGTGGCCATGGATTTTGAAAATTCTAGAGAGAATTTTAAAAGCTTCAAGAGAATTTCAACAATTTTGAGAGGGATTTGAAAAGTTTCAATGGGAATGGGAAGAATTGGGACAAAAATTGGAAAATTTTTAAGGGACTTTGAAAAAATTTCAACTGGAATTTTAGCATTTTTTTATACGTGAAATTATAAACATGTGGACATGGATTTTGAAAATTCTAGAGAGAATTTTAAAAGCTTCAAGAGAATTTCAACAATTTTGAGAGGGATTTGAAAAGTTTCAATGGGAATGGGAAGAATTGGGACAAAAATTGGAAAATTTTTAAGGGACTTTGAAAAAATTTCAACTGGAATTTTAGCATTTTTTTTACGTGAAATTGTAAACATGTGGCCATGGATTGTGAAAATTCTAGAGAGAATTTTAAAAGCTTTAACAGAATTTCTACAAATTTGAGAGGGATTTGAAAAGTTTCAATGGGAATGGGAAGAATTGGGACAAAAATTGGAAAATTTTTAAGGGACTTTGAAAAAATTTCAACTGGAATTTTAGTAATTTTTTGACGTGAAATTGTAAACATGTTGAAGTGGATTTTGAAAATTCTAGAGAGAATTTTAAAAGCTTCAACAGAATTTCAACAATTTTGAGAGGGATTTGAAAAGTTTCAATGGGAATGGGAAGAATTGGGACAGAAATTGGAAAATTTTTAAGGGACTTTGAAAAAATTTCAACTGGAATTTTAGCAATTTTTTGACGTGAAATTGTAAACATGTGGCCATGGATTTTGAAAATTCTAGAGAGAATTTTAAAAGCTTCAACAGAATTTCAACAATTTTGAGAGGGATTTGAAAAGTTTCAATGGGAATGGGAAGAATTGGGACAAAAATTGGAAAATTTTTAAGGGACTTTGAAAAAATTTCAACTGGAATTTTAGCAATTTTTTGACGTGAAATTGTAAACATGTGGACATGGATTTTGAAAATTCTAGAGAGAATTTTAAAAGCTTCAACAGAATTTCTACAATTTTGAGAGGGATTTGAAAAGTTTCAATGGGAATGGGAAGAATTGGGACAAAAATTGGAAAATTTTTAAGGGACTTTGAAAAAATTTCAACTGGAATTTTAGCCATTTTTTTATGTGAAATTGTAAACATGTGGCCATGGATTTTGAAAATTCTAGAGAGAATTTTAAAAGCTTCAACAGAATTTCAACAATTTTGAGAGGGATTTGAAAAGTTTCAATGGGAATGGGAAGAATTGGGACAAAAATTGGAAAATTTTTAAGGGACTTTGAAAAAATTCCAACTGGAATTTTAGCCATTTTTTGACATGAAATTGTAAACATGTGGACGTGGATTTTGAAAATTCTAGAGAGAATTTTAAAAGCTTCAAGAGAATTTCAACAATTTTGAGAGGGATTTGAAAAGTTTCAATGGGAATGGGAAGAATTGGGACAAAAATTGGAAAATTTTTAAGGGACTTTGAAAAAATTTCAACTGGAATTTTAGCCATTTTTTTATGTGAAATTGTAAACATGTGGCCATGGATTTTGAAAATTCTAGAGAGAATTTTAAAAGCTTCAAGAGAATTTCAACAATTTTGAGAGGGATTTGAAAAGTTTCAATGGGAATGGGAAGAATTGGGACAAAAATTGGAAAATTTTTAAGGGACTTTGAAAAAATTCCAACTGGAATTTTAGCCATTTTTTGACGTGAAATTGTAAACATGTGGACGTGGATTTTGAAAATTCTAGAGAGAATTTTAAAAGCTTCAAGAGAATTTCAACAATTTTGAGAGGGATTTGAAAAGTTTCAATGGGAATGGGAAGAATTGGGACAAAAATTGGAAAATTTTTAAGGGACTTTGAAAAAATTTCAACTGGAATTTTAGCAATTTTTTGACGTGAAATTGTAAAGATGTTGAAGTGGATTTTGAAAATTCTAGAGAGAATTTTAAAAGCTTCAACAGAATTTCAACAATTTTGAGAGGGATTTGAAAAGTTTCAATGGGAATGGGAAGAATTGGGACAAAAATTGGAAAATTTTTAAGGGACTTTGAAAAAATTTCAACTGGAATTTTAGCCATTTTTTGACGTGAAATTGTAAACATGTGGCCATGGATTTTGAAAATTGTAGAGAGAATTTTAAAAGCTTCAAGAGAATTTCAACAATTTTGAGAGGGATTTGAAAAGTTTCAATGGGAATGGGAAGAATTGGGACAAAAATTGGAAAATTTTTAAGGGACTTTGAAAAAATTTCAACTGGAATTTTAGCCATTTTTTGACGTGAAATTGTAAACATGTGGCCACGGATTTTGAAAATTCTAGAGAGAATTTTAAAAGCTTCAAGAGAATTTCAACAATTTTGAGAGGGATTTGAAAAGTTTCAATGGGAATGGGAAGAATTGGGACAAAAATTGGAAAATTTTTAAGGGACTTTGAAAAAATTTCAACTGGAATTTTAGCAATTTTTTGACGTGAAATTGTAAACATGTTGAAGTGGATTTTGAAAATTCTAGAGAGAATTTTAAAAGCTTCAACAGAATTTCAACAATTTTGAGAGGGATTTGAAAAGTTTCAATGGGAATGGGAAGAATTGGGACAAAAATTGGAAAATTTTTAAGGGACTTTGTAAAAATTTCAACTGGAATTTTAGCAATTTTTTTACGTGAAATTGTAAACATGTGGACATGGATTTTGAAAATTCTAGAGAGAATTTTAAAAGCTTCAACAGAATTTCAACAATTTTGAGAGGGATTTGAAAAGTTTCAATGGGAATGGGAAGAATTGGGACAAAAATTGGAAAATTTTGAAGGGACTTTGAAAAAATTTCAACTGGAATTTTAGCCATTTTTTATGTGAAATTGTAAACATGTGGACATGGATTTTGAAAATTCTAGAGAGAATTTTAAAAGCTTCAAGAGAATTTCAACAATTTTGAGAGGGATTTGAAAAGTTTCAATGGGAATGGGAAGAATTGGGACAAAAATTGGAAAATTTTTAAGGGACTTTGAAAAAATTTCAACTGGAATTTTAGCCATTTTGTTACGTGAAATTGTAAACATGTGGCCACGGATTTTGAAAATTCTAGAGAGAATTTTAAAAGCTTCAACAGAATTTCAACAATTTTGAGAGGGATTTGAAAAGTTTCAATGGGAATGGGAAGAATTGGGACAAAAATTGGAAAATTTTTAAGGGACTTTGAAAAAATTTCAACTGCAATTTTAGCCATTTTTTGACGTGAAATTGTAAACATGTGGCCATGGATTTTGAAAATTCTAGAGAGAATTTTAAAAGCTTCAACAGAATTTCAACAATTTTGAGAGGGATTTGAAAAGTTTCAATGGGAATGGGAAGAATTGGGACAAAAATTGGAAAATTTTTAAGGGACTTTGAAAAAATTTCAACTGGAATTTTAGCAATTTTTTGACGTGAAATTGTAAACATGTGGACATGGATTTTGAAAATTCTAGAGAGAATTTTTAAAGCTTCAAGAGAATTTCAACAATTTTGAGAGGGATTTGAAAAGTTTCAATGGGAATGGGAAGAATTGGGACAAAAATTGGAAAATTTTTAAGGGACTTTGAAAAAATTTCAACTGGAATTTTAGCCATTTTTTTATGTGAAATTGTAAACATGTGGCCATGGATTTTGAAAATTCTAGAGAGAATTTTAAAAGCTTCAAGAGAATTTCAACAATTTTGAGAGGGATTTGAAAAGTTTCAATGGGAATGGGAAGAATTGGGACAAAAATTGGAAAATTTTGAAGGGACTTTGAAAAAATTCCAACTGGAATTTTAGCCATTTTTTGACGTGAAATTGTAAACATGTGGACGTGGATTTTGAAAATTCTAGAGAGAATTTTAAAAGCTTCAAGAGAATTTCAACAATTTTGAGAGGGATTTGAAAAGTTTCAATGGGAATGGGAAGAATTGGGAAAAAAATGGAAAATTTTTAAGGGACTTTGAAAAAATTTCAACTGGAATTTTAGCATTTTTTTTACGTGAAATTGTAAACATGTGGCCATGGATTTTGAAAATTCTAGAGAGAATTTTAAAAGCTTCAAGAGAATTTCAACAATTTTGAGAGGGATTTGAAAAGTTTCAATGGGAATGGGAAGAATTGGGACAAAAATTGGAAAATTTTTAAGGGACTTTGAAAAAATTTCAACTGGAATTTTAGCAATTTTTTTATGTGAAATTGTAAACATGTTGAAGTGGATTTTGAAAATTCTAGAGAGAATTTTAAAAGCTTCAACAGAATTTCAACAATTTTGAGAGGGATTTGAAAAGTTTCAATGGGAATGGGAAGAATTGGGACAAAAATTGGAAAATTTTTAAGGGACTTTGAAAAAATTTCAACTGGAATTTTAGTAATTTTTTGACGTGAAATTGTAAACATGTTGAAGTGGATTTTGAAAATTCTAGAGAGAATTTTAAAAGCTTCAACAGAATTTCAACAATTTTGAGAGGGATTTGAAAAGTTTCAATGGGAATGGGAAGAATTGGGACAGAAATTGGAAAATTTTTAAGGGACTTTGAAAAAATTTCAACTGGAATTTTAGCAATTTTTTGACGTGAAATTGTAAACATGTGGCCATGGATTTTGAAAATTCTAGAGAGAATTTTAAAAGCTTCAAGAGAATTTCAACAATTTTGAGAGGGATTTGAAAAGTTTCAATGGGAATGGGAAGAATTGGGACAAAAATTGGAAAATTTTTAAGGGACTTTGAAAAAATTTCAACTGGAATTTTAGCAATTTTTTGACGTGAAATTGTAAACATGTGGCCATGGATTTTGAAAATTCTAGAGAGAATTTTAAAAGCTTCAAGAGAATTTCAACAATTTTGAGAGGGATTTGAAAAGTTTCAATGGGAATGGGAAGAATTGGGACAAAAATTGGAAAATTTTTAAGGGACTTTGAAAAAATTTCAACTGGAATTTTAGCAATTTTTTGACGTGAAATTGTAAACATGTGGAAGTGGATTTTGAAAATTCTAGAGAGAATTTTAAAAGCTTCAAGAGAATTTCAACAATTTTGAGAGGGATTTGAAAAGTTTCAATGGGAATGGGAAGAATTGGGACAAAAATTGGAAAATTTTTAAGGGACTTTGAAAAAATTCCAACTGGAATTTTAGCCATTTTTTGACGTGAAATTGTAAACATGTGGACGTGGATTTTGAAAATTCTAGAGAGAATTTTAAAAGCTTCAACAGAATTTCAACAATTTTGAGAGGGATTTGAAAAGTTTCAATGGGAATGGGAAGAATTGGGACAAAAATTGGAAAATTTTTAAGGGACTTTGAAAAAATTTCAACTGGAATTTTAGCCATTTTTTGACGTGAAATTGTAAACATGTGGCCATGGATTTTGAAAATTGTAGAGAGAATTTTAAAAGCTTCAAGAGAATTTCAACAATTTTGAGAGGGATTTGAAAAGTTTCAATGGGAATGGGAAGAATTGGGACAAAAATTGGAAAATTTTTAAGGGACTTTGAAAAAATTTCAACTGGAATTTTAGCAATTTTTTGACGTGAAATTGTAAACATGTTGAATTGGATTTTGAAAATTCTAGAGAGAATTTTAAAAGCTTCAAGAGAATTTCAACAATTTTGAGAGGGATTTGAAAAGTTTCAATGGGAATGGGAAGAATTGGGACAAAAATTGGAAAATTTTTAAGGGACTTTGAAAAAATTTCAACTGGAATTTTAGCCATTTTTTATGTGAAATTGTAAACATGTGGCCATGGATTTTGAAAATTCTAGAGAGAATTTTAAAAGCTTCAACAGAATTTCAACAATTTTGAGAGGGATTTGAAAAGTTTCAATGGGAATGGGAAGAATTGGGACAAAAATTGGAAAATTTTAAGGGACTTTGAAAAAATTCCAACTGGAATTATAGTCATTTTTTGACGTGAAATTGTAAACATGTGGACGAGGATTTTGAAAATTCTAGAGAGAATTTTAAAAGCTTCAACAGAATTTCAACAATTTTGAGAGGGATTTGAAAAGTTTCAATGGGAATGGGAAGAATTGGGACAAAAATTGGAAAATTTTTAAGGGACTTTGAAAAAATTTCAACTGGAATTTTAGCAATTTTTTTACGTGAAATTGTAAACATGTGGACATGGATTTTGAAAATTCTAGAGAGAATTTTAAAAGCTTCAACAGAATTTCTACAATTTTGAGAGGGATTTGAAAAGTTTCAATGGGAATGGGAAGAATTGGGACAAAAATTGGAAAATTTTTAAGGGACTTTGAAAAAATTTCAACTGGAATTTTAGCAATTTTTTGACGTGAAATTGTAAACATGTTGAAGTGGATTTTGAAAATTCTAGAGAGAATTTTAAAAGCTTCAACAGAATTTCTACAATTTTGAGAGGGATTTGAAAAGTTTCAATGGGAATGGGAAGAATTGGGACAAAAATTGGAAAATTTTTAAGGGACTTTGTAAAAATTTCAACTGGAATTTTAGCAATTTTTTTACGTGAAATTGTAAACATGTGGACATGGATTTTGAAAATTCTAGAGAGAATTTTAAAAGCTTCAACAGAATTTCAACAATTTTGAGAGGGATTTGAAAAGTTTCAATGGGAATGGGAAGAATTGGGACAAAAATTGGAAAATTTTTAAGGGACTTTGAAAAAATTTCAACTGGAATTTTAGCCATTTTTTATGTGAAATTGTAAACATGTGGCCATGGATTTTGAAAATTCTAGAGAGAATTTTAAAAGCTTCAAGAGAATTTCAACAATTTTGAGAGGGATTTGAAAAGTTTCAATGGGAATGGGAAGAATTGGGACAAAAATTGGAAAATTTTTAAGGGACTTTGAAAAAATTTCAACTGGAATTTTAGCAATTTTTTGACGTGAAATTGTAAACATGTGGACATGGATTTTTGAAAATTCTAGAGAGAATTTTAAAAGCTTCAAGAGAATTTCAACAATTTTGAGAGGGATTTGAAAAGTTTCAATGGGAATGGGAAGAATTGGGACAAAAATTGGAAAATTTTTAAGGGACTTTGAAAAAAATTTCAACTGCAATTTTAGCCATTTTTTGACGTGAAATTGTAAACATGTGGCCATGGATTTTGAAAATTCTAGAGAGAATTTTAAAAGCTTCAACAGAATTTCAACAATTTTGAGAGGGATTTGAAAAGTTTCAATGGGAATGGGAAGAATTGGAACAAAAATTGGAAAATTTTTAAGGGACTTTGAAAAAATTTCAACTGGAATTTTAGCAATTTTTTGACGTGAAATTGTAAACATGTGGACATGGATTTTGAAAATTCTAGAGAGAATTTTTAAAGCTTCAAGAGAATTTCAACAATTTTGAGAGGGATTTGAAAAGTTTCAATGGGAATGGGAAGAATTGGGACAAAAATTGGAAAATTTTTAAGGGACTTTGAAAAAATTTCAACTGGAATTTTAGCCATTTTTTTATGTGAAATTGTAAACATGTGGCCATGGATTTTGAAAATTCTAGAGAGAATTTTAAAAGCTTCAAGAGAATTTCAACAATTTTGAGAGGGATTTGAAAAGTTTCAATGGGAATGGGAAGAATTGGGACAAAAATTGGAAAATTTTGAAGGGACTTTGAAAAAATTCCAACTGGAATTTTAGCCATTTTTTGACGTGAAATTGTAAACATGTGGACGTGGATTTTGAAAATTCTAGAGAGAATTTTAAAAGCTTCAAGAGAATTTCAACAATTTTGAGAGGGATTTGAAAAGTTTCAATGGGAATGGGAAGAATTGGGAAAAAAATGGAAAATTTTTAAGGGACTTTGGAAAAAATTTCAACTGGAATTTTAGCATTTTTTTTACGTGAAATTGTAAACATGTGGCCATGGATTTTGAAAATTCTAGAGAGAATTTTAAAACTTCAAGAGAATTTCAACAATTTTGAGAGGGATTTGAAAAGTTTCAATGGGAATGGGAAGAATTGGGACAAAAATTGGAAAATTTTTAAGGGACTTTGAAAAAATTTCAACTGGAATTTTAGCAATTTTTTGACGTGAAATTGTAAACATGTGGCCATGGATTTTGAAAATTCTAGAGAGAATTTTAAAAGCTTCAAGAGAATTTCAACAATTTTGAGAGGGATTTGAAAAGTTTCAATGGGAATGGGAAGAATTGGGACAAAAATTGGAAAATTTTTAAGGGACTTTGAAAAAATTTCAACTGGAATTTTAGCATTTTTTTATACGTGAAATTATAAACATGTGGACATGGATTTTGAAAATTCTAGAGAGAATTTTAAAAGCTTCAAGAGAATTTCAACAATTTTGAGAGGGATTTGAAAAGTTTCAATGGGAATGGGAAGAATTGGGACAAAAATTGGAAAATTTTTAAGGGACTTTGAAAAATTTCAACTGGAATTTTAGCATTTTTTTTACGTGAAATTGTAAACATGTGGCCATGGATTGTGAAAATTCTAGAGAGAATTTTAAAAGCTTTAACAGAATTTCTACAAATTTGAGAGGGATTTGAAAAGTTTCAATGGGAATGGGAAGAATTGGGACAAAAATTGGAAAATTTTTAAGGGACTTTGAAAAAATTTCAACTGGAATTTTAGTAATTTTTTGACGTGAAATTGTAAACATGTTGAAGTGGATTTTGAAAATTCTAGAGAGAATTTTAAAAGCTTCAACAGAATTTCAACAATTTTGAGAGGGATTTGAAAAGTTTCAATGGGAATGGGAAGAATTGGGACAGAAATTGGAAAATTTTTAAGGGACTTTGAAAAAATTTCAACTGGAATTTTAGCAATTTTTTGACGTGAAATTGTAAACATGTGGCCATGGATTTTGAAAATTCTAGAGAGAATTTTAAAAGCTTCAACAGAATTTCAACAATTTTGAGAGGGATTTGAAAAGTTTCAATGGGAATGGGAAGAATTGGGACAAAAATTGGAAAATTTTTAAGGGACTTTGAAAAAATTTCAACTGGAATTTTAGCAATTTTTTGACGTGAAATTGTAAACATGTGGACATGGATTTTGAAAATTCTAGAGAGAATTTTAAAAGCTTCAAGAGAATTTCAACAATTTTGAGAGGGATTTGAAAAGTTTCAATGGGAATGGGAAGAATTGGGACAAAAATTGGGAAAATTTTTAAGGGACTTTGAAAAAATTTCAACTGGAATTTTAGCCATTTTTTTATGTGAAATTGTAAACATGTGGCCATGGATTTTGAAAATTCTAGAGAGAATTTTAAAAGCTTCAACAGAATTTCAACAATTTTGAGAGGGATTTGAAAAGTTTCAATGGGAATGGGAAGAATTGGGACAAAAATTGGAAAATTTTTAAGGGACTTTGAAAAAATTCCAACTGGAATTTTAGCCATTTTTTGACGTGAAATTGTAAACATGTGGACGTGGATTTTGAAAATTCTAGAGAGAATTTTAAAAGCTTCAAGAGAATTTCAACAATTTTGAGAGGGATTTGAAAAGTTTCAATGGGAATGGGAAGAATTGGGACAAAAATTGGAAAATTTTTAAGGGACTTTGAAAAATTTCAACTGGAATTTTAGCCATTTTTTTATGTGAAATTGTAAACATGTGGCCATGGATTTTGAAAATTCTAGAGAGAATTTTAAAAGCTTCAACAGAATTTCAACAATTTTGAGAGGGATTTGAAAAGTTTCAATGGGAATGGGAAGAATTGGGACAAAAATTGGAAAATTTTTAAGGGACCTTGAAAAAATTCCAACTGGAATTTTAGCCATTTTTTGACGTGAAATTGTAAACATGTGGACGTGGATTTTGAAAATTCTAGAGAGAATTTTAAAAGCTTCAAGAGAATTTCAACAATTTTGAGAGGGATTTGAAAAGTTTCAATGGGAATGGGAAGAATTGGGACAAAAATTGGAAAATTTTTAAGGGACTTTGAAAAAATTTCAACTGGAATTTTAGCAATTTTTTGACGTGAAATTGTAAAGATGTTGAAGTGGATTTTGAAAATTCTAGAGAGAATTTTAAAAGCTTCAACAGAATTTCAACAATTTTGAGAGGGATTTGAAAAGTTTCAATGGGAATGGGAAGAATTGGGACAAAAATTGGAAAATTTTTAAGGGACTTTGAAAAAATTTCAACTGGAATTTTAGCCATTTTTTGACGTGAAATTGTAAACATGTGGCCATGGATTTTGAAAATTGTAGAGAGAATTTTAAAAGCTTCAAGAGAATTTCAACAATTTTGAGAGGGATTTGAAAAGTTTCAATGGGAATGGGAAGAATTGGGACAAAAATTGGAAAATTTTTAAGGGACTTTGAAAAAATTTCAACTGGAATTTTAGCCATTTTTTGACGTGAAATTGTAAACATGTGGCCACGGATTTTGAAAATTCTAGAGAGAATTTTAAAAGCTTCAAGAGAATTTCAACAATTTGAGAGGGATTTGAAAAGTTTCAATGGGAATGGGAAGAATTGGGACAAAAATTGGAAAATTTTTAAGGGACTTTGAAAAAATTTCAACTGCAATTTTAGCCATTTTTTGACGTGAAATTGTAAACATGTGGCCATGGATTTTGAAAATTCTAGAGAGAATTTTAAAAGCTTCAACAGAATTTCAACAATTTTGAGAGGGATTTGAAAAGTTTCAATGGGAATGGGAAGAATTGGGACAAAAATTGGAAAATTTTTAAGGGACTTTGTAAAAATTTCAACTGGAATTTTAGCAATTTTTTTACGTGAAATTGTAAACATGTGGACATGGATTTTGAAAATTCTAGAGAGAATTTTAAAAGCTTCAAGAGAATTTCAACAATTTTGAGAGGGATTTGAAAAGTTTCAATGGGAATGGGAAGAATTGGGACAAAAATTGGAAAATTTTTAAGGGACTTTGAAAAAATTTCAACTGGAATTTTAGCCATTTTTTATGTGAAATTGTAAACATGTGGCCATGGATTTTGAAAATTCTAGAGAGAATTTTAAAAGCTTCAAGAGAATTTCAACAATTTTGAGAGGGATTTGAAAAGTTTCAATGGGAATGGGAAGAATTGGGACAAAAATTGGAAAATTTTTAAGGGACTTTGAAAAAATTTCAACTGGAATTTTAGCCATTTTTTGACGTGAAATTGTAAACATGTGGCCACGGATTTTGAAAATTCTAGAGAGAATTTTAAAAGCTTCAAGAGAATTTCAACAATTTTGAGAGGGATTTGAAAAGTTTCAATGGGAATGGGAAGAATTGGGACAAAAATTGGAAAATTTTTAAGGGACTTTGAAAAAATTTCAACTGCAATTTTAGCCATTTTTTGACGTGAAATTGTAAACATGTGGCCATGGATTTTGAAAATTCTAGAGAGAATTTTAAAAGCTTCAACAGAATTTCAACAATTTTGAGAGGGATTTGAAAAGTTTCAATGGGAATGGGAAGAATTGGGACAAAAATTGGAAAATTTTTAAGGGACTTTGTAAAAATTTCAACTGGAATTTTAGCAATTTTTTTACGTGAAATTGTAAACATGTGGACATGGATTTTGAAAATTCTAGAGAGAATTTTAAAAGCTTCAAGAGAATTTCAACAATTTTGAGAGGGATTTGAAAAGTTTCAATGGGAATGGGAAGAATTGGGACAAAAATTGGAAAATTTTTAAGGGACTTTGAAAAAATTTCAACTGGAATTTTAGCCATTTTTTATGTGAAATTGTAAACATGTGGCCATGGATTTTGAAAATTCTAGAGAGAATTTTAAAAGCTTCAAGAGAATTTCAACAATTTTGAGAGGGATTTGAAAAGTTTCAATGGGAATGGGAAGAATTGGGACAAAAATTGGAAAATTTTTAAGGGACTTTGAAAAAATTTCAACTGGAATTTTAGCCATTTTTTGACGTGAAATTGTAAACATGTGGCCACGGATTTTGAAAATTCTAGAGAGAATTTTAAAAGCTTCAACAGAATTTCAACAATTTTGAGAGGGATTTGAAAAGTTTCAATGGGAATGGGAAGAATTGGGACAAAAATTGGAAAATTTTTAAGGGACTTTGAAAAAATTTCAACTGCAATTTTAGCCATTTTTTGACGTGAAATTGTAAACATGTGGCCATGGATTTTGAAAATTCTAGAGAGAATTTTAAAAGCTTCAACAGAATTTCAACAATTTGGAGAGGGATTTGAAAAGTTTCAATGGGAATGGGAAGAATTGGGACAAAAATTGGAAAATTTTTAAGGGACTTTGAAAAAATTTCAACTGCAATTTTAGCCATTTTTTGACGTGAAATTGTAAACATGTGGCCATGGATTTTGAAAATTCTAGAGAGAATTTTAAAAGCTTCAACAGAATTTAAACAATTTTGAGAGGGATTTGAAAAGTTTCAATGGGAATGGGAAGAATTGGGACAAAAATTGGAAAATTTTTAAGGGACTTTGAAAAAATTCCAACTGGAATTTTAGCCATTTTTTGACGTGAAATTGTAAACATGTGGACGTGGATTTTGAAAATTCTAGAGAGAATTTTAAAAGCTTCAAGAGAATTTCAACAATTTTGAGAGGGATTTGAAAAGTTTCAATGGGAATGGGAAGAATTGGGACAAAAATTGGAAAATTTTTAAGGGACTTTGAAAAAATTTCAACTGGAATTTTAGCCATTTTTTGACGTGAAATTGTAAACATGTGGCCATGGATTTTGAAAATTCTAGAGAGAATTTTAAAAGCTTCAACAGAATTTCAACAATTTTGAGAGGGATTTGAAAAGTTTCAATGGGAATGGGAAGAATTGGGACAAAAATTGGAAAATTTTTAAGGGACCTTGAAAAAATTCCAACTGGAATTTTAGCCATTTTTTGACGTGAAATTGTAAACATGTGGACGTGGATTTTGAAAATTCTAGAGAGAATTTTAAAAGCTTCAAGAGAATTTCAACAATTTTGAGAGGGATTTGAAAAGTTTCAATGGGAATGGGAAGAATTGGGACAAAAATTGGAAAATTTTTAAGGGACTTTGAAAAAATTTCAACTGGAATTTTAGCAATTTTTTGACGTGAAATTGTAAAGATGTTGAAGTGGATTTTGAAAATTCTAGAGAGAATTTTAAAAGCTTCAACAGAATTTCAACAATTTTGAGAGGGATTTGAAAAGTTTCAATGGGAATGGGAAGAATTGGGACAAAAATTGGAAAATTTTTAAGGGACTTTGAAAAAATTTCAACTGGAATTTTAGCCATTTTTTGACGTGAAATTGTAAACATGTGGCCATGGATTTTGAAAATTCTAGAGAGAATTTTAAAAGCTTCAAGAGAATTTCAACAATTTTGAGAGGGATTTGAAAAGTTTCAATGGGAATGGGAAGAATTGGGACAAAAATTGGAAAATTTTTAAGGGACTTTGAAAAAATTTCAACTGGAATTTTAGCCATTTTTTGACGTGAAATTGTAAACATGTGGCCACGGATTTTGAAAATTCTAGAGAGAATTTTAAAAGCTTCAAGAGAATTTCAACAATTTTGAGAGGGATTTGAAAAGTTTCAATGGGAATGGGAAGAATTGGGACAAAAATTGGAAAATTTTTAAGGGACTTTGAAAAAATTTCAACTGCAATTTTAGCCATTTTTTGACGTGAAATTGTAAACATGTGGCCATGGATTTTGAAAATTCTAGAGAGAATTTTAAAAGCTTCAACAGAATTTCAACAATTTTGAGAGGGATTTGAAAAGTTTCAATGGGAATGGAAGAATTGGGACAAAAATTGGAAAATTTTTAAGGGACTTTGTAAAAATTTCAACTGGAATTTTAGCAATTTTTTTACGTGAAATTGTAAACATGTGGACATGGATTTTGAAAATTCTAGAGAGAATTTTAAAAGCTTCAAGAGAATTTCAACAATTTTGAGAGGATTTTGAAAAGTTTCAATGGGAATGGGAAGAATTGGGACAAAAATTGGAAAATTTTTAAGGGACTTTGAAAAAATTTCAACTGGAATTTTAGCCATTTTTTATGTGAAATTGTAAACATGTGGCCATGGATTTTGAAAATTCTAGAGAGAATTTTAAAAGCTTCAAGAGAATTTCAACAATTTTGAGAGGGATTTGAAAAGTTTCAATGGGAATGGGAAGAATTGGGACAAAAATTGGAAAATTTTTAAGGGACTTTGAAAAAATTTCAACT
>NW_028115230.1:0-43345 GCF_964273445.1 Streptopelia decaocto | reverse complement strand
GATTTGAAAAGTTTCAATGGGAATGGGAAGAATTGGGACAAAAATTGGAAAATTTTTAAGGGACTTTGAAAAAATTTCAACTGGAATTTTAGCAGTTTTTTGACGTGAAATTGTAAACATGTGGACATGGATTTTGAAAATTCTAGAGAGAATTTTAAAAGCTTCAAGAGAATTTCAACAATTTTGAGAGGGATTTGAAAAGTTTCAGTGGGAATGGGAAGAATTGGGACAAAAATTGGAAAATTTTTAAGGGACTTTGAAAAAATTTCAACTGGAATTTTAGCCATTTTTTGACATGAAATTGTAAACATGTGGCCATGGATTTTGAAAATTCTAGAGAGAATTTTAAAAGCTTCAACAGAATTTCAACAATTTTGAGAGGGATTTGAAAAGTTTCAATGGGAATGGGAAGAATTGGGACAAAAATTGGAAAATTTTTAAGGGACTTTGAAAAAATTTCAACTGGAATTTTAGCCATTTTTTGACGTGAAATTGTAAACATGTGGCCATGGATTTTGAAAATTCTAGAGAGAATTTTAAAAGCTTCAAGAGAATTTCAACAATTTTGAGAGGGATTTGAAAAGTTTCAATGGGAATGGGAAGAATTGGGACAAAAATTGGAAAATTTTTAAGGGACTTTGAAAAAATTTCAACTGCAATTTTAGCCATTTTTTGACATGAAATTGTAAACATGTGGCCATGGATTTTGAAAATTCTAGAGAAAATTTTAAAAGCTTCAACAGAATTTCAACAATTTTGAGAGGGATTTGAAAAGTTTCAATGGGAATGGGAAGAATTGGGACAAAAATTGGAAAATTTTTAAGGGACTTTGAAAAAATTTCAACTGGAATTTTAGCCATTTTTTACGTGAAATTGTAAACATGTAGCCATGGATTTTGAAAATTCTAGAGAGAATTTTAAAAGCTTCAACAGAATTTCAACAGTTTTGAGAGGGATTTGAAAAGTTTCAATGGGAATGGGAAGAATTGGGACAAAAATTGGAAAATTTTTAAGGGACTTTGAAAAAATTTCAACTGGAATTTTAGCCATTTTTTATGTGAAATTGTAAACATGTGGACATGGATTTTGAAAATTCTAGAGAGAATTTTAAAAGCTTCAAGAGAATTTCAACAATTTTGAGAGGGATTTGAAAAGTTTCAATGGGAATGGGAAGAATTGGGACAAAAATTGGAAAATTTTTAAGGGACTTTGAAAAAATTTCAACTGGAATTTTAGCCATTTTTTGACGTGAAATTGTAAACATGTGGACATGGATTTTGAAAATTCTAGAGAGAATTTTAAAAGCTTCAAGAGAATTTCAACAATTTTGAGAGGGATTTGAAAAGTTTCAATGGGAATGGGAAGAATTGGGACAAAAATTGGAAAATTTTTAAGGGACTTTGAAAAAATTTCAACTGGAATTTTAGCCATTTTTTACGTGAAATTGTAAACATGTGGCCATGGATTTTGAAAATTCTAGAGAGAATTTTAAAAGCTTCAAGAGAATTTCAACAATTTTGAGAGGGATTTGAAAAGTTACAATGGGAATGGGAAGAATTGGGACAAAAATTGGAAAATTTTTCAGGGACTTTGAAAAAATTTCAACTGGAATTTTAGCAATTTTTTGACGTGAAATTGTAAACATGTGGACATGGATTTTGAAAATTCTAGAGAGAATTTTAAAAGCTTCAAGAGAATTTCAACAATTTTGAGAGGGATTTGAAAAGTTTCAATGGGAATGGGAAGAATTGGGACAAAAATTGGAAAATTTTTAAGGGACTTTGAAAAAATTTCAACTGGAATTTTAGCAGTTTTTTGACGTGAAATTGTAAACATGTGGACATGGATTTTGAAAATTCTAGAGAGAATTTTAAAAGCTTCAACAGAATTTCAACAATTTTGAGAGGGATTTGAAAAGTTTCAATGGGAATGGGAAGAATTGGGACAAAAATTGGAAAATTTTTAAGGGACTTTGAAAAAATTTCAACTGGAATTTTAGCCATTTTTTTATGTGAAATTGTAAACATGTGGCCATGGATTTTGAAAATTCTAGAGAGAATTTTAAAAGCTTCAAGAGAATTTCAACAATTTTGAGAGGGATTTGAAAAGTTTCAATGGGAATGGGAAGAATTGGGACAAAAATTGGAAAATTTTTAAGGGACTTTGAAAAAATTTCAACTGGAATTTTAGCCATTTTTTGACATGAAATTGTAAACATGTGGCCATGGATTTTGAAAATTCTAGAGAGAATTTTAAAAGCTTCAAGAGAATTTCAACAATTTTGAGAGGGATTTGAAAGTTTCAATGGGAATGGGAAGAATTGGGACAAAAATTGGAAAATTTTTAAGGGACTTTGAAAAAATTTCAACTGGAATTTTAGCCATTTTTTGACGTGAAATTGTAAACATGTGGACATGGATTTTGAAAATTCAAGAGAGAATTTTAAAAGCTTCAACAGAATTTCAACAATTTTGAGAGGGATTTGAAAAGTTTCAATAGGAATGGGAAGAATTGGGACAAAAATTGGAAAATTTTTAAGGGACTTTGAAAAAATTTCAACTGGAATTTTAGCCATTTTTTGACGTGAAATTGTAAACATGTGGCCATGGATTTGAAAATTCTAGAGAGAATTTTAAAAAAGCTTCAAGAGAATTTCAACAATTTTGAGAGGGATTTGAAAAGTTTCAATGGGAATGGGAAGAATTGGGACAAAAATTGGAAATTTTTAAGGGACTTTGAAAAAATTTCAACTGGAATTTTAGCCATTTTTTGACGTGAAATTGTAAACATGTTGAAGTGGATTTTGAATATTCTAGAGAGAATTTTAAAAGCTTCAACAGAATTTCAACAATTTTGAGAGGGATTTGAAAAGTTTCAATGGGAATGGGAAGAATTGGGACAAAAATTGGAAAATTTTTAAGGGACTTTGAAAAAATTTCAACTGGAATTTTAGCCATTTTTTGACGTGAAATTGTAAACATGTTGAAGTGGATTTTGAAAATTCTAGAGAGAATTTTAAAAGCTTCAAGAGAATTTCAACAATTTGGAGAGGGATTTGAAAAGTTTCAATGGGAATGGGAAGAATTGGGACAAAAATTGGAAAATTTGAAGGGACTTTGAAAAAATTTCAACTGGAATTTTAGCCATTTTTTGACGTGAAATTGTAAACATGTGGCCATGGATTTTGAAAATTCTAGAGAGAATTTTAAAAGCTTTAACAGAATTTCTACAATTTTGAGAGGGATTTGAAAAGTTTCAATGGGAATGGGAAGAATTGGGACAAAAATTGGAAAATTTTTAAGGGACTTTGAAAAAATTTCAACTGGAATTTTAGCCATTTTTTGACGTGAAATTGTAAACATGTGGCCATGGATTTTGAAAATTCTAGAGAGAATTTTAAAAGCTTCAAGAGAATTTCAACAATTTTGAGAGGGATTTGAAAAGTTTCAATGGGAATGGGAAGAATTGGGACAAAAATTGGAAAATTTTTAAGGGACTTTGAAAAATTTCAACTGCAATTTTAGCCATTTTTTGACATGAAATTGTAAACATGTGGCCATGGATTTTGAAAATTCTAGAGAGAAATTTTAAAGCTTCAAGAGAATTTCAACAATTTTGAGAGGGATTTGAAAAGTTTCAATGGGAATGGGAAGAATTGGGACAAAAATTGGAAAATTTTTAAGGGACTTTGAAAAAATTTCAACTGGAATTTTAGCCATTTTTTGACGTGAAATTGTAAACATGTGGACATGGATTTTGAAAATTCTAGAGAGAATTTTAAAAGCTTCAACAGAATTTCAACAATTTTGAGAGGGATTTGAAAAGTTTCAATGGGAATGGGAAGAATTGGGACAAAAATTGGAAAATTTTTAAGGGACTTTGAAAAAATTTCAACTGGAATTTTAGCCATTTTTTGACGTGAAATTGTAAACATGTGGCCATGGATTTTGAAAATTCTAGAGAGAATTTTAAAAGCTTCAAGAGAATTTCAACAATTTTGAGAGGGATTTGAAAAGTTTCAATGGGAATGGGAAGAATTGGGACAAAAATTGGAAAATTTTTAAGGGACTTTGAAAAAATTTCAACTGCAATTTTAGCCATTTTTTGACATGAAATTGTAAACATGTGGCCATGGATTTTGAAAATTCTAGAGAGAAATTTTAAAGCTTCAAGAGAATTTCAACAATTTTGAGAGGGATTTGAAAAGTTTCAATGGGAATGGGAAGAATTGGGACAAAAATTGGAAAATTTTTAAGGGACTTTGAAAAAATTTCAACTGGAATTTTAGCCATTTTTTGACGTGAAATTGTAAACATGTGGACATGGATTTTGAAAATTCTAGAGAGAATTTTAAAAGCTTCAAGAGAATTTCAACAATTTTGAGAGGGATTTGAAAAGTTTCAATGGGAATGGGAAGAATTGGGACAAAAATTGGAAAACTTTTAAGGGACTTTGAAAAAATTTCAACTGGAATTTTAGCCATTTTTTGACGTGAAATTGTAAACATGTGGCCATGGATTTTGAAAATTCTAGAGAGAATTTTAAAAGCTTCAAGAGAATTTCAACAATTTTGAGAGGGATTTGAAAAGTTTCAATGGGAATGGGAAGAATTGGGACAAAAATTGGAAAATTTTTAAGGGACTTTGAAAAAATTTCAACTGGAATTTTAGCCATTTTTTGACGTGAAATTGTAAACATGTGGACATGGATTTTGAAAATTCTAGAGAGAATTTTAAAAGCTTCAAGAGAATTTCAACAATTTTGAGAGGGATTTGAAAAGTTTCAATGGGAATGGGAAGAATTGGGACAAAAATTGGAAAATTTTTAAGGGACTTTGAAAAAATTTCAACTGGAATTTTAGCCATTTTTTGACGTGAAATTGTAAACATGTGGACATGGATTTTGAAAATTCTAGAGAGAATTTTAAAAGCTTCAACAGAATTTCAACAATTTTGAGAGGGATTTGAAAAGTTTCAATGGGAATGGGAAGAATTGGGACAAAAATTGGAAAATTTTTAAGGGACTTTGAAAAAATTTCAACTGGAATTTTAGCCATTTTTTGACGTGAAATTGTAAACATGTGGCCATGGATTTTGAAAATTCTAGAGAGAATTTTAAAAGCTTCAAGAGAATTTCAACAATTTTGAGAGGGATTTGAAAAGTTTCAATGGGAATGGGAAGAATTGGGACAAAAATTGGAAAATTTTTAAGGACTTTGAAAAAATTTCAACTGGAATTTTAGCCATTTTTTGACGTGAAATTGTAAACATGTGGCCATGGATTTTGAAAATTCTAGAGAGAATTTTAAAAGCTTCAAGAGAATTTCAACAATTTTGAGAGGGATTTGAAAAGTTTCAATGGGAATGGGAAGAATTGGGACAAAAATTGGAAAATTTTTAAGGGACTTTGAAAAAATTTCAACTGGAATTTTAGCCATTTTTTTACGTGAAATTGTAAACATGTGGACATGGATTTTGAAAATTATAGAGAGAATTTTAAAAGCTTCAAGAGAATTTCAACAATTTTGAGAGGGATTTGAAAAGTTTCAATGGGAATGGGAAGAATTGGGACAAAAATTGGAAAATTTTTAAGGGACTTTGAAAAAATTTCAACTGGAATTTTAGCCATTTTTTGACGTGAAATTGTAAACATGTGGCCATGGATTTGGAAAATTCTAGAGAGAATTTTAAAAGCTTCAAGAGAATTTCAACAATTTTGAGAGGGATTTGAAAGTTTCAATGGGAATGGGAAGAATTGGGACAAAAATTGGAAAATTTTTAAGGGACTTTGAAAAAATTTCAACTGGAATTTTAGCCATTTTTTGACGTGAAATTGTAAACATGTGGACATGGATTTTGAAAATTCAAGAGAGAATTTTAAAAGCTTCAACAGAATTTCAACAATTTTGAGAGGGATTTGAAAAGTTTCAATAGGAATGGGAAGAATTGGGACAAAAATTGGAAAATTTTTAAGGGACTTTGAAAAAATTTCAACTGGAATTTTAGCCATTTTTGACGTGAAATTGTAAACATGTGGCCATGGATTTTGAAAATTCTAGAGAGAATTTTAAAAGCTTCAAGAGAATTTCAACAATTTTGAGAGGGATTTGAAAAGTTTCAATGGGAATGGGAAGAATTGGGACAAAAATTGGAAAATTTTTAAGGGACTTTGAAAAAATTTCAACTGGAATTTTAGCCATTTTTTGACGTGAAATTGTAAACATGTTGAAGTGGATTTTGAATATTCTAGAGAGAATTTTAAAAGCTTCAACAGAATTTCAACAATTTTGAGAGGGATTTGAAAAGTTTCAATGGGAATGGGAAGAATTGGGACAAAAATTGGAAAATTTTTAAGGGACTTTGAAAAAATTTCAACTGGAATTTTAGCCATTTTTTGACGTGAAATTGTAAACATGTTGAAGTGGATTTTGAAAATTCTAGAGAGAATTTTAAAAGCTTCAAGAGAATTTCAACAATTTGGAGAGGGATTTGAAAAGTTTCAATGGGAATGGGAAGAATTGGGACAAAAATTGGAAAATTTTTAAGGGACTTTGAAAAAATTTCAACTGGAATTTTAGCCATTTTTTGACGTGAAATTGTAAACATGTGGCCATGGATTTTGAAAATTCTAGAGAGAATTTTAAAAGCTTCAACAGAATTTCAACAATTTTGAGAGGGATTTGAAAAGTTTCAATGGGAATGGGAAGAATTGGGACAAAAATTGGAAAATTTTTAAGGGACTTTGAAAAAATTTCAACTGGAATTTTAGCCATTTTTTGACGTGAAATTGTAAACATGTGGCCATGGATTTTGAAAATTCTAGAGAGAATTTTGAAAGCTTCAAGAGAATTTCAACAATTTTGAGAGGGATTTGAAAAGTTTCAATGGGAATGGGAAGAATTGGGACAAAAATTGGAAAATTTTTAAGGGACTTTGAAAAAATTTCAACTGGAATTTTAGCCATTTTTTGACGTGAAATTGTAAACATGTGGCCATGGATTTTGAAAATTCTAGAGAGAATTTTAAAAGCTTCAAGAGAATTTCAACAATTTTGAGAGGGATTTGAAAAGTTTCAATGGGAATGGGAAGAATTGGGACAAAAATTGGAAAATTTTTAAGGGACTTTGAAAAAATTTCAACTGGAATTTTAGCCATTTTTTTACGTGAAATTGTTAACATGTGGACATGGATTTTGAAAATTATAGAGAGAATTTTAAAAGCTTCAACAGAATTTCAACAATTTTGAGAGGGATTTGAAAAGTTTCAATGGGAATGGGAAGAATTGGGACAAAAATTGGAAAATTTTTAAGGGACTTTGAAAAAATTTCAACTGGAATTTTAGCCATTTTTTGACGTGAAATTGTAAACATGTGGACATGGATTTTGAAAATTCTAGAGAGAATTTTAAAAGCTTCAACAGAATTTCAACAATTTTGAGAGGGATTTGAAAAGTTTCAATGGGAATGGGAAGAATTGGGACAAAAATTGGAAAATTTTTAAGGGACTTTGAAAAAATTTCAACTGGAATTTTAGCCATTTTTTGACGTGAAATTGTAAACATGTGGACATGGATTTTGAAAATTCTAGAGAGAATTTTAAAAGCTTCAAGAGAATTTCAACAATTTTGAGAGGGATTTGAAAAGTTTCAATAGGAATGGGAAGAATTGGGACAAAAATTGGAAAATTTTTAAGGGACTTTGAAAAAATTTCAACTGGAATTTTAGCCATTTTTTGACGTGAAATTGTAAACATGTTGAAGTGGATTTTGAAAATTCTAGAGAGAATTTTAAAAGCTTCAAGAGAATTTCAACAATTTTGAGAGGGATTTGAAAAGTTTCAATGGGAATGGGAAGAATTGGGACAAAAATTGGAAAATTTTTAAGGGACTTTGAAAAAATTTCAACTGGAATTTTAGCCATTTTTTGACGTGAAATTGTAAACATGTTGAAGTGGATTTTGAAAATTCTAGAGAGAATTTTAAAAGCTTCAACAGAATTTCAACAATTTTGAGAGGGATTTGAAAAGTTTCAATGGGAATGGGAAGAATTGGGACAAAAATTGGAAAATTTTTAAGGGACTTTGAAAAAATTTCAACTGGAATTTTAGCCATTTTTTGACGTGAAATTGTAAACATGTGGCCATGGATTTTGAAAATTCTAGAGAGAATTTTAAAAGCTTCAAGAGAATTTCAACAATTTTGAGAGGGATTTGAAAAGTTTCAATGGGAATGGGAAGAATTGGGACAAAAATTGGAAAATTTTTAAGGGACTTTGAAAAAATTTCAACTGGAATTTTAGCAATTTTTTGACGTGAAATTGTAAACATGTTGAAGTGGATTTTGAAAATTCTAGAGAGAATTTTAAAAGCTTCATCAGAATTTCAACAATTTTGAGAGGGATTTGAAAAGTTTCAATGGGAATGGGAAGAATTGGGACAAAAATTGGAAAATTTTTAAGGGACTTTGAAAAAATTTCAACTGGAATTTTAGCCATTTTTTGACATGAAATTTTAAACATGTGGCCATGGATTTTGAAAATCCTAGAGAGAATTTTTAAAGCTTCAAGAGAATTTCAACAATTTTGAGAGGGATTTGAAAAGTTTCAATGGGAATGGGAAGAATTGGGACAAAAATTGGAAAATTTTTAAGGGACTTTGAAAAAATTTCAACTGGAATTTTAGCCATTTTTTGACGTGAAATTGTAAACATGTGGCCATGGATTTTGAAAATTCTAGAGAGAATTTTAAAAGCTTCAACAGAATTTCAACAATTTTGAGAGGGATCTGAAAAGTTTCAATGGGAATGGGAAGAATTGGGACAAAAATTGGAAAATTTTTAAGGGACTTTGAAAAAATTTCAACTGGAATTTTAGCCATTTTTTTATGTGAAATTGTAAACATGTGGCCATGGATTTTGAAAATTCTAGAGAGAATTTTAAAAGCTTCAAGAGAATTTCAACAATTTTGAGAGGGATTTGAAAGTTTCAATGGGAATGGGAAGAATTGGGACAAAAATTGGAAAATTTTTAAGGGACTTTGAAAAAATTTCAACTGGAATTTTAGCCATTTTTTGACGTGAAATTGTAAACATGTTGAAGTGGATTTTGAAAATTCTAGAGAGAATTTTAAAAGCTTCAAGAGAATTTCAACAATTTTGAGAGGGATTTGAAAAGTTTCAATGGGAATGGGAAGAATTGGGACAAAAATTGGAAAATTTTTAAGGGACTTTGAAAAAATTTCAACTGGAATTTTAGCCATTTTTTGACGTGAAATTGTAAACATGTTGAAGTGGATTTTGAAAATTCTAGAGAGAATTTTAAAAGCTTCAAGAGAATTTCAACAATTTTGAGAGGGATTTGAAAAGTTTCAATGGGAATGGGAAGAATTGGGACAAAAATTGGAAAATTTTTAAGGGACTTTGAAAAAATTTCAACTGGAATTTTAGCCATTTTTTGACGTGAAATTGTAAACATGTGGACTTGGATTTTGAAAATTCTAGAGAGAATTTTAAAAGCTTCAAGAGAATTTCAACAATTTTGAGAGGGATTTGAAAAGTTTCAATGGGAATGGGAAGAATTGGGACAAAAATTGGAAAATTTTTAAGGGACTTTGAAAAAATTTCAACTGGAATTTTAGCCATTTTTTGACGTGAAATTGTAAACATGTGGCCATGGATTTTGAAAATTCTAGAGAGAATTTTAAAAGCTTCAAGAGAATTTCAACAATTTTGAGAGGGATTTGAAAAGTTTCAATGGGAATGGGAAGAATTGGGACAAAAATTGGAAAATTTTTAAGGGACTTTGAAAAAATTTCAACTGGAATTTTAGCCATTTTTTGACGTGAAATTGTAAACATGTTGAAGTGGATTTTGAAAATTCTAGAGAGAATTTTAAAAGCTTCAAGAGAATTTCAACAATTTTGAGAGGGATTTGAAAAGTTTCAATGGGAATGGGAAGAATTGGGACAAAAATTGGAAAATTTTTAAGGGACTTTGAAAAAATTTCAACTGGAATTTTAGCCATTTTTTGACGTGAAATTGTAAACATGTTGAAGTGGATTTTGAAAATTCTAGAGAGAATTTTAGAAGCTTCAACAGAATTTCAACAATTTGGAGAGGGATTTGAAAAGTTTCAATGGGAATGGGAAGAATTGGGACAAAAATTGGAAAATTTTTAAGGGACTTTGAAAAAATTTCAACTGGAATTTTAGCCATTTTTTGACGTGAAATTGTAAACATGTGGACATGGATTTTGAAAATTCTAGAGAGAATTTTAAAAGCTTCAAGAGAATTTCAACAATTTTGAGAGGGATTTGAAAAGTTTCAATGGGAATGGGAAGAATTGGGACAAAAATTGGAAAATTTTTAAGGGACTTTGAAAAAATTTCAACTGGAATTTTAGCCATTTTTTGACGTGAAATTGTAAACATGTGGACATGGATTTGGAAAATTCTAGAGAGAATTTTAAAAGCTTCAAGAGAATTTCAACAATTTTGAGAGGGATTTGAAAAGTTTCAATGGGAATGGGAAGAATTGGGACAAAAATTGGAAAATTTTTAAGGGACTTTGAAAAAATTTCAACTGGAATTTTAGCCATTTTTTGACGTGAAATTGTAAACATGTGGCCATGGATTTTGAAAATTCTAGAGAGAATTTTAAAAGCTTCAACAGAATTTCAACAATTTTGAGAGGGATCTGAAAAGTTTCAATGGGAATGGGAAGAATTGGGACAAAAATTGGAAAATTTTTAAGGGACTTTGAAAAAATTTCAACTGGAATTTTAGCCATTTTTTGACGTGAAATTGTAAACATGTTGAAGTGGATTTTGAAAATTCTAGAGAGAATTTTAAAAGCTTCAAGAGAATTTCAACAATTTTGAGAGGGATTTGAAAAGTTTCAATGGGAATGGGAAGAATTGGGACAAAAATTGGAAAATTTTTAAGGGACTTTGAAAAAATTTCAACTGGAATTTTAGCCATTTTTTGACGTGAAATTGTAAACATGTTGAAGTGGATTTTGAAAATTCTAGAGAGAATTTTAAAAGCTTCAACAGAATTTCAACAATTTTGAGAGGGATTTGAAAAGTTTCAATGGGAATGGGAAGAATTGGGACAAAAATTGGAAAATTTTTAAGGGACTTTGAAAAAATTTCAACTGGAATTTTAGCCATTTTTTGACGTGAAATTGTAAACATGTGGACATGGATTTGGAAAATTATAGAGAGAATTTTAAAAGCTTCAAGAGAATTTCAACAGTTTTGAGAGGGATTTGAAAAGTTTCAATGGGAATGGGAAGAATTGGGACAAAAATTGGAAAATTTTTAAGGGACTTTGAAAAAATTTCAACTGGAATTTTAGCCATTTTTTGACATGAAATTTTAAACATGTGGCCATGGATTTTGAAAATCCTAGAGAGAATTTTTAAAGCTTCAAGAGAATTTCAACAATTTTGAGAGGGATTTGAAAAGTTTCAATGGGAATGGGAAGAATTGGGACAAAAATTGGAAAATTTTGAAGGGACTTTGAAAAAATTTCAACTGGAATTTTAGCCATTTTTTTATGTGAAATTGTAAACATGTGGCCATGGATTTTGAAAATTCTAGAGAGAATTTTAAAAGCTTCAAGAGAATTTCAACAATTTTGAGAGGGATTTGAAAGTTTCAATGGGAATGGGAAGAATTGGGACAAAAATTGGAAAATTTTGAAGGGACTTTGAAAAAATTTCAACTGGAATTTTAGCCATTTTTTGACATGAAATTTTAAACATGTGGCCATGGATTTTGAAAATTCTAGAGAGAATTTTTAAAGCTTCAAGAGAATTTCTACAATTCTGAGAGGGATTTGAAAAGTTTCAATGGGAATGGGAAGAATTGGGACAAAAATTGGAAAATTTTTAAGGGACTTTGAAAAAATTTCAACTGGAATTTTAGCCATTTTTTGACGTGAAATTGTAAACATGTTGAAGTGGATTTTGAAAATTCTAGAGAGAATTTTAAAAGCTTCAACAGAATTTCAACAATTTTGAGAGGGATTTGAAAAGTTTCAATGGGAATGGGAAGAATTGGGACAAAAATTGGAAAATTTTGAAGGGACTTTGAAAAAATTTCAACTGGAATTTTAGCCATTTTTTGACGTGAAATTGTAAACATGTGGACATGGATTTTGAAAATTCTAGAGAGAATTTTAAAAGCTTCAAGAGAATTTCAACAATTTTGAGAGGGATTTGAAAAGTTTCAATGGGAATGGGAAGAATTGGGACAAAAATTGGAAAATTTTTAAGGGACTTTGAAAAAATTTCAACTGGAATTTTAGCCATTTTTTGACGTGAAATTGTAAACATGTGGACTTGGATTTTGAAAATTCTAGAGAGAATTTTAAAAGCTTCAAGAGAATTTCAACAATTTTGAGAGGGATTTGAAAAGTTTCAATGGGAATGGGAAGAATTGGGACAAAAATTGGAAAATTTTTAAGGGACTTTGAAAAAATTTCAACTGGAATTTTAGCCATTTTTTGACGTGAAATTGTAAACATGTTGAAGTGGATTTTGAAAATTCTAGAGAGAATTTTAAAAGCTTCAACAGAATTTCAACAATTTTGAGAGGGATTTGAAAAGTTTCAATGGGAATGGGAAGAATTGGGACAAAAATTGGAAAATTTTTAAGGGACTTTGAAAAAATTTCAACTGGAATTTTAGCCATTTTTTGACGTGAAATTGTAAACATGTGGACATGGATTTTGAAAATTCTAGAGAGAATTTTAAAAGCTTCAAGAGAATTTCAACAATTTTGAGAGGGATTTGAAAAGTTTCAATGGGAATGGGAAGAATTGGGACAAAAATTGGAAAATTTTTAAGGGACTTTGAAAAAATTTCAACTGGAATTTTAGCCATTTTTTGACGTGAAATTGTAAACATGTGGACATGGATTTTGAAAATTCTAGAGAGAATTTTAAAAGCTTCAAGAGAATTTCAACAATTTTGAGAGGGATTTGAAAAGTTTCAATGGGAATGGGAAGAATTGGGACAAAAATTGGAAAATTTTTAAGGGACTTTGAAAAAATTTCAACTGGAATTTTAGCCATTTTTTGACGTGAAATTGTAAACATGTGGCCATGGATTTTGAAAATTCTAGAGAGAATTTTAAAAGCTTCAAGAGAATTTCAACAATTTTGAGAGGGATTTGAAAAGTTTCAATGGGAATGGGAAGAATTGGGACAAAAATTGGAAAATTTTTAAGGGACTTTGAAAAAATTTCAACTGGAATTTTAGCAATTTTTTGACGTGAAATTGTAAACATGTTGAAGTGGATTTTGAAAATTCTAGAGAGAATTTTAAAAGCTTCATCAGAATTTCAACAATTTTGAGAGGGATTTGAAAAGTTTCAATGGGAATGGGAAGAATTGGGACAAAAATTGGAAAATTTTTAAGGGACTTTGAAAAAATTTCAACTGGAATTTTAGCCATTTTTTGACATGAAATTTTAAACATGTGGCCATGGATTTTGAAAATTCTAGAGAGAATTTTTAAAGCTTCAAGAGAATTTCAACAATTTTGAGAGGGATTTGAAAAGTTTCAATGGGAATGGGAAGAATTGGGACAAAAATTGGAAAATTTTTAAGGGACTTTGAAAAAATTTCAACTGGAATTTTAGCCATTTTTTGACGTGAAATTGTAAACATGTGGCCATGGATTTTGAAAATTCTAGAGAGAATTTTAAAAGCTTCAAGAGAATTTCTACAATTCTGAGAGGGATTTGAAAAGTTTCAATGGGAATGGGAAGAATTGGGACAAAAATTGGAAAATTTTTAAGGGACTTTGAAAAAATTTCAACTGGAATTTTAGCCATTTTTTGACGTGAAATTGTAAACATGTTGAAGTGGATTTTGAAAATTCTAGAGAGAATTTTAAAAGCTTCAACAGAATTTCAACAATTTGGAGAGGGATTTGAAAAGTTTCAATGGGAATGGGAAGAATTGGGACAAAAATTGGAAAATTTTGAAGGGACTTTGAAAAAATTTCAACTGGAATTTTAGCCATTTTTTGACGTGAAATTGTAAACATGTGGCCATGGATTTTGAAAATTCTAGAGAGAATTTTAAAAGCTTCAAGAGAATTTCAACAATTTTGAGAGGGATTTGAAAAGTTTCAATGGGAATGGGAAGAATTGGGACAAAAATTGGAAAATTTTTAAGGGACTTTGAAAAAATTTCAACTGGAATTTTAGCCATTTTTTGACGTGAAATTGTAAACATGTTGAAGTGGATTTTGAAAATTCTAGAGAGAATTTTAAAAGCTTCAAGAGAATTTCAACAATTTTGAGAGGGATTTGAAAAGTTTCAATGGGAATGGGAAGAATTGGGACAAAAATTGGAAAATTTTTAAGGGACTTTGAAAAAATTTCAACTGGAATTTTAGCCATTTTTTGACGTGAAATTGTAAACATGTGGACATGGATTTTGAAAATTCTAGAGAGAATTTTAAAAGCTTCAAGAGAATTTCAACAATTTTGAGAGGGATTTGAAAAGTTTCAATGGGAATGGGAAGAATTGGGACAAAAATTGGAAAATTTTTAAGGGACTTTGAAAAAATTTCAACTGGAATTTTAGCCATTTTTTGACGTGAAATTGTAAACATGTGGACATGGATTTGGAAAATTCTAGAGAGAATTTTAAAAGCTTCAAGAGAATTTCAACAATTTTGAGAGGGATTTGAAAAGTTTCAATGGGAATGGGAAGAATTGGGACAAAAATTGGAAAATTTTTAAGGGACTTTGAAAAAATTTCAACTGGAATTTTAGCAATTTTTTGACGTGAAATTGTAAACATGTTGAAGTGGATTTTGAAAATTCTAGAGAGAATTTTAAAAGCTTCAACAGAATTTCAACAATTTTGAGAGGGATTTGAAAAGTTTCAATGGGAATGGGAAGAATTGGGACAAAAATTGGAAAATTTTTAAGGGACTTTGAAAAAATTTCAACTGGAATTTTAGCCATTTTTTGACGTGAAATTGTAAACATGTGGCCATGGATTTTGAAAATTCTAGAGAGAATTTTAAAAGCTTCAAGAGAATTTCAACAATTTTGAGAGGGATTTGAAAAGTTTCAATGGGAATGGGAAGAATTGGGACAAAAATTGGAAAATTTTTAAGGGACTTTGAAAAAATTTCAACTGGAATTTTAGCCATTTTTTGACGTGAAATTGTAAACATGTGGCCATGGATTTTGAAAATTCTAGAGAGAATTTTAAAAGCTTCAAGAGAATTTCAACAATTTTGAGAGGGATTTGAAAAGTTTCAATGGGAATGGGAAGAATTGGGACAAAAATTGGAAAATTTTTAAGGGACTTTGAAAAAATTTCAACTGGAATTTTAGCAATTTTTTGACGTGAAATTGTAAACATGTTGAAGTGGATTTTGAAAATTCTAGAGAGAATTTTAAAAGCTTCATCAGAATTTCAACAATTTTGAGAGGGATTTGAAAAGTTTCAATGGGAATGGGAAGAATTGGGACAAAAATTGGAAAATTTTTAAGGGACTTTGAAAAAATTTCAACTGGAATTTTAGCCATTTTTTGACGTGAAATTGTAAACATGTGGCCATGGATTTTGAAAATTCTAGAGAGAATTTTAAAAGCTTCAAGAGAATTTCAACAATTTTGAGAGGGATTTGAAAAGTTTCAATGGGAATGGGAAGAATTGGGACAAAAATTGGAAAATTTTTAAGGGACTTTGAAAAAATTTCAACTGGAATTTTAGCAATTTTTTGACGTGAAATTGTAAACATGTTGAAGTGGATTTTGAAAATTCTAGAGAGAATTTTAAAAGCTTCAACAGAATTTCAACAATTTTGAGAGGGATTTGAAAAGTTTCAATGGGAATGGGAAGAATTGGGACAAAAATTGGAAAATTTTTAAGGGACTTTGAAAAAATTTCAACTGGAATTTTAGCCATTTTTTGACGTGAAATTGTAAACATGTGGCCATGGATTTTGAAAATTCTAGAGAGAATTTTAAAAGCTTCAAGAGAATTTCAACAATTTTGAGAGGGATTTGAAAAGTTTCAATGGGAATGGGAAGAATTGGGACAAAAATTGGAAAATTTTTAAGGGACTTTGAAAAAATTTCAACTGGAATTTTAGCCATTTTTTGACGTGAAATTGTAAACATGTGGACATGGATTTTGAAAATTATAGAGAGAATTTTAAAAGCTTCAACAGAATTTCAACAATTTTGAGAGGGATTTGAAAAGTTTCAATGGGAATGGGAAGAATTGGGACAAAAATTGGAAAATTTTTAAGGGACTTTGAAAAAATTTCAACTGGAATTTTAGCAATTTTTTGACGTGAAATTGTAAACATGTGGCCATGGATTTTGAAAATTCTAGAGAGAATTTTAAAAGCTTCAACAGAATTTCAACAATTTTGAGAGGGATCTGAAAAGTTTCAATGGGAATGGGAAGAATTGGGACAAAAATTGGAAAATTTTTAAGGGACTTTGAAAAAATTTCAACTGGAATTTTAGCCATTTTTTTACGTGAAATTGTAAACATGTGGACATGGATTTTGAAAATTATAGAGAGAATTTTAAAAGCTTCAACAGAATTTCAACAATTTTGAGAGGGATTTGAAAAGTTTCAATGGGAATGGGAAGAATTGGGACAAAAATTGGAAAATTTTTAAGGGACTTTGAAAAAATTTCAACTGGAATTTTAGCCATTTTTTGACGTGAAATTGTAAACATGTGGACATGGATTTTGAAAATTCTAGAGAGAATTTTAAAAGCTTCAAGAGAATTTCAACAATTTTGAGAGGGATTTGAAAGTTTCAATGGGAATGGGAAGAATTGGGACAAAAATTGGAAAATTTTTAAGGGACTTTGAAAAAATTTCAACTGGAATTTTAGCCATTTTTTGACGTGAAATTGTAAACATGTGGACATGGATTTTGAAAATTCTAGAGAGAATTTTAAAAGCTTCAAGAGAATTTCAACAATTTTGAGAGGGATTTGAAAAGTTTCAATGGGAATGGGAAGAATTGGGACAAAAATTGGAAAATTTTTAAGGGACTTTGAAAAAATTTCAACTGGAATTTTAGCCATTTTTTGACGTGAAATTGTAAACATGTGGACATGGATTTTGAAAATTCTAGAGAGAATTTTAAAAGCTTTAACAGAATTTCAACAGTTTTGAGAGGGATTTGAAAAGTTTCAATGGGAATGGGAAGAATTGGGACAAAAATTGGAAAATTTTTAAGGGACTTTGAAAAAATTTCAACTGGAATTTTAGCCATTTTTTGACGTGAAATTGTAAACATGTGGCCATGGATTTGGAAAATTCTAGAGAGAATTTTAAAAGCTTCAAGAGAATTTCAACAATTTTGAGAGGGATTTGAAAAGTTTCAATGGGAATGGGAAGAATTGGGACAAAAATTGGAAAATTTTTAAGGGACTTTGAAAAAATTTCAACTGGAATTTTAGCCATTTTTTGACGTGAAATTGTAAACAGGTGGCCATGGATTTGGAAAATTCTAGAGAGAATTTTAAAAGCTTCAAGAGAATTTCAACAATTTTGAGAGGGATTTGAAAAGTTTCAATGGGAATGGGAAGAATTGGGACAAAAATTGGAAAATTTTTAAGGGACTTTGAAAAAATTTCAACTGGAATTTTAGCCATTTTTTGACGTGAAATTGTAAACATGTTGAAGTGGATTTTGAAAATTCTAGAGAGAATTTTAAAAGCTTCAAGAGAATTTCAACAATTTTGAGAGGGATTTGAAAAGTTTCAATGGGAATGGGAAGAATTGGGACAAAAATTGGAAAATTTTTAAGGGACTTTGAAAAAATTTCAACTGGAATTTTAGCCATTTTTTGACGTGAAATTGTAAACATGTGGACATGGATTTTGAAAATTCTAGAGAGAATTTTAAAAGCTTCAACAGAATTTCAACAATTTTGAGAGGGATTTGAAAAGTTTCAATGGGAATGGGAAGAATTGGGACAAAAATTGGAAAATTTTTAAGGGACTTTGAAAAAATTTCAACTGGAATTTTAGCCATTTTTTGACGTGAAATTGTAAACATGTGGACATGGATTTTGAAAATTCTAGAGAGAATTTTAAAAGCTTCAAGAGAATTTCAACAATTTTGAGAGGGATTTGAAAAGTTTCAATGGGAATGGGAAGAATTGGGACAAAAATTGGAAAATTTTTAAGGGACTTTGAAAAAATTTCAACTGGAATTTTAGCCATTTTTTGACGTGAAATTGTAAACATGTGGCCATGGATTTTGAAAATTCTAGAGAGAATTTTAAAAGCTTCAACAGAATTTCAACAATTTTGAGAGGGATTTGAAAAGTTTCAATGGGAATGGGAAGAATTGGGACAAAAATTGGAAAATTTTTAAGGGACTTTGAAAAAATTTCAACTGGAATTTTAGCCATTTTTTGACGTGAAATTGTAAACATGTGGCCATGGATTTTGAAAATTCTAGAGAGAATTTTAAAAGCTTCAAGAGAATTTCAACAATTTTGAGAGGGATTTGAAAAGTTTCAATGGGAATGGGAAGAATTGGGACAAAAATTGGAAAATTTTTAAGGGACTTTGAAAAAATTTCAACTGGAATTTTAGCCATTTTTTGACGTGAAATTGTAAACATGTGGCCATGGATTTTGAAAATTCTAGAGAGAATTTTAAAAGCTTCAAGAGAATTTCAACAATTTTGAGAGGGATTTGAAAAGTTTCAATGGGAATGGGAAGAATTGGGACAAAAATTGGAAAATTTTTAAGGGACTTTGAAAAAATTTCAACTGGAATTTTAGCCATTTTTTGACGTGAAATTGTAAACATGTGGCCATGGATTTTGAAAATTCTAGAGAGAATTTTAAAAGCTTCAAGAGAATTTCAACAATTTTGAGAGGGATTTGAAAAGTTTCAATGGGAATGGGAAGAATTGGGACAAAAATTGGAAAATTTTTAAGGGACTTTGAAAAAATTTCAACTGGAATTTTAGCCATTTTTTGACGTGAAATTGTAAACATGTTGAACTGGATTTTGAATATTCTAGAGAGAATTTTAAAAGCTTCAAGAGAATTTCAACAATTTTGAGAGGGATTTGAAAAGTTTCAATGGGAATGGGAAGAATTGGGACAAAAATTGGAAAATTTTTAAGGGACTTTGAAAAAATTTCAACTGGAATTTTAGCCATTTTTTGACGTGAAATTGTAAACATGTTGAAGTGGATTTTGAAAATTCTAGAGAGAATTTTAAAAGCTTCAAGAGAATTTCAACAATTTTGAGAGGGATTTGAAAAGTTTCAATGGGAATGGGAAGAATTGGGACAAAAATTGGAAAATTTTTAAGGGACTTTGAAAAAATTTCAACTGGAATTTTAGCCATTTTTTGACGTGAAATTGTAAACATGTTGAAGTGGATTTTGAAAATTCTAGAGAGAATTTTAAAAGCTTCAACAGAATTTCAACAATTTTGAGAGGGATTTGAAAAGTTTCAATGGGAATGGGAAGAATTGGGACAAAAATTGGAAAATTTTTAAGGGACTTTGAAAAAATTTCAACTGGAATTTTAGCCATTTTTTGACGTGAAATTGTAAACATGTGGACATGGATTTTGAAAATTCTAGAGAGAATTTTAAAAGCTTCAAGAGAATTTCAACAATTTTGAGAGGGATTTGAAAAGTTTCAATGGGAATGGGAAGAATTGGGACAAAAATTGGAAAGTTTTTAAGGGACTTTGAAAAAATTTCAACTGGAATTTTAGCCATTTTTTGACGTGAAATTGTAAACATGTGGCCATGGATTTTGAAAATTCTAGAGAGAATTTTAAAAGCTTCAAGAGAATTTCAACAATTTTGAGAGGGATTTGAAAAGTTTCAATGGGAATGGGAAGAATTGGGACAAAAATTGGAAAATTTTTAAGGGACTTTGAAAAAATTTCAACTGGAATTTTAGCCATTTTTTGACGTGAAATTGTAAACATGTGGCCATGGATTTTGAAAATTCTAGAGAGAATTTTAAAAGCTTCAAGAGAATTTCAACAATTTGGAGAGGGATTTGAAAAGTTTCAATGGGAATGGGAAGAATTGGGACAAAAATTGGAAAATTTTTAAGGGACTTTGAAAAAATTTCAACTGGAATTTTAGCAATTTTTTGACGTGAAATTGTAAACATGTTGAAGTGGATTTTGAAAATTCTAGAGAGAATTTTAAAAGCTTCATCAGAATTTCAACAATTTTGAGAGGGATTTGAAAAGTTTCAATGGGAATGGGAAGAATTGGGACAAAAATTGGAAAATTTTTAAGGGACTTTGAAAAAATTTCAACTGGAATTTTAGCCATTTTTTGACGTGAAATTGTAAACATGTGGCCATGGATTTTGAAAATTCTAGAGAGAATTTTAAAAGCTTCAACAGAATTTCAACAATTTTGAGAGGGATCTGAAAAGTTTCAATGGGAATGGGAAGAATTGGGACAAAAATTGGAAAATTTTTAAGGGACTTTGAAAAAATTTCAACTGGAATTTTAGCCATTTTTTGACGTGAAATTGTAAACATGTTGAAGTGGATTTTGAAAATTCTAGAGAGAATTTTAAAAGCTTCAAGAGAATTTCAACAATTTGGAGAGGGATTTGAAAAGTTTCAATGGGAATGGGAAGAATTGGGACAAAAATTGGAAAATTTTTAAGGGACTTTGAAAAATTTCAACTGGAATTTTAGCCATTTTTTGACGTGAAATTGTAAACATGTGGCCATGGATTTTGAAAATTCTAGAGAGAATTTTAAAAGCTTCAAGAGAATTTCAACAATTTTGAGAGGGATTTGAAAAGTTTCAATGGGAATGGGAAGAATTGGGACAAAAATTGGAAAATTTTTAAGGGACTTTGAAAAAATTTCAACTGGAATTTTAGCAATTTTTTGACGTGAAATTGTAAACATGTTGAAGTGGATTTGAAAATTCTAGAGAGAATTTTAAAAGCTTCAAGAGAATTTCAACAATTTTGAGAGGGATTTGAAAAGTTTCAATGGGAATGGGAAGAATTGGGACAAAAATTGGAAAATTTTTAAGGGACTTTGAAAAAATTTCAACTGGAATTTAGCCATTTTTTGACGTGAAATTGTAAACATGTGGACATGGATTTTGAAAATTCTAGAGAGAATTTTAAAAGCTTCAAGAGAATTTCAACAATTTTGAGAGGGATTTGAAAAGTTTCAATGGGAATGGGAAGAATTGGGACAAAAATTGGAAAATTTTTAAGGGACTTTGAAAAATTTCAACTGGAATTTTAGCCATTTTTTGACGTGAAATTGTAAACATGTGGCCATGGATTTTGAAAATTCTAGAGAGAATTTTAAAAGCTTCAAGAGAATTTCAACAATTTTGAGAGGGATTTGAAAAGTTTCAATGGGAATGGGAAGAATTGGGACAAAAATTGGAAAATTTTTAAGGGACTTTGAAAAAATTTCAACTGGAATTTTAGCCATTTTTTGACGTGAAATTGTAAACATGTGGACATGGATTTTGAAAATTATAGAGAGAATTTTAAAAGCTTCAACAGAATTTCAACAATTTTGAGAGGGATTTGAAAAGTTTCAATGGGAATGGGAAGAATTGGGACAAAAATTGGAAAATTTTTAAGGGACTTTGAAAAAATTTCAACTGGAATTTTAGCCATTTTTTGACGTGAAATTGTAAACATGTGGCCATGGATTTTGAAAATTCTAGAGAGAATTTTAAAAGCTTCAACAGAATTTCAACAATTTTGAGAGGGATTTGAAAAGTTTCAATGGGAATGGGAAGAATTGGGACAAAAATTGGAAAATTTTTAAGGGACTTTGAAAAAATTTCAACTGGAATTTTAGCCATTTTTTGACGTGAAATTGTAAACATGTGGACATGGATTTTGAAAATTCTAGAGAGAATTTTAAAAGCTTCAACAGAATTTCAACAATTTTGAGAGGGATTTGAAAGTTTCAATGGGAATGGGAAGAATTGGGACAAAAATTGGAAAATTTTTAAGGGACTTTGAAAAAATTTCAACTGGAATTTTAGCCATTTTTTGACGTGAAATTGTAAACATGTGGCCATGGATTTTGAAAATTCTAGAGAGAATTTTAAAAGCTTCAACAGAATTTCAACAATTTTGAGAGGGATTTGAAAAGTTTCAATGGGAATGGGAAGAATTGGGACAAAAATTGGAAAATTTTTAAGGGACTTTGAAAAAATTTCAACTGGAATTTTAGCCATTTTTTGACGTGAAATTGTAAACATGTGGACATGGATTTTGAAAATTCTAGAGAGAATTTTAAAAGCTTTAACAGAATTTCAACAATTTTGAGAGGGATTTGAAAAGTTTTAATGGGAATGGGAAGAATTGGGACAAAAATTGGAAAATTTTTAAGGGACTTTGAAAAAATTTCAACTGGAATTTTAGCCATTTTTTGACGTGAAATTGTAAACATGTGGCCATGGATTTTGAAAATTCTAGAGAGAATTTTAAAAGCTTCAAGAGAATTTCAACAATTTGGAGAGGGATTTGAAAAGTTTCAATGGGAATGGGAAGAATTGGGACAAAAATTGGAAAATTTTTAAGGGACTTTGAAAAAATTTCAACTGGAATTTTAGCCATTTTTTGACGTGAAATTGTAAACATGTTGAAGTGGATTTTGAAAATTCTAGAGAGAATTTTAAAAGCTTCAAGAGAATTTCAACAATTTTGAGAGGGATTTGAAAAGTTTCAATGGGAATGGGAAGAATTGGGACAAAAATTGGAAAATTTTTAAGGGACTTTGAAAAAATTTCAACTGGAATTTTAGCCATTTTTTGACGTGAAATTGTAAACATGTTGAAGTGGATTTTGAAAATTCTAGAGAGAATTTTAAAAGCTTCAACAGAATTTCAACAATTTTGAGAGGGATTTGAAAAGTTTCAATGGGAATGGGAAGAATTGGGACAAAAATTGGAAAATTTTTAAGGGACTTTGAAAAAATTTCAACTGGAATTTTAGCCATTTTTTGACGTGAAATTGTAAACATGTTGAAGTGGATTTTGAAAATTCTAGAGAGAATTTTAAAAGCTTCAAGAGAATTTCAACAATTTTGAGAGGGATTTGAAAAGTTTCAATGGGAATGGGAAGAATTGGGACAAAAATTGGAAAATTTTTAAGGGACTTTGAAAAAATTTCAACTGGAATTTTAGCCATTTTTTGACGTGAAATTGTAAACATGTGGACATGGATTTTGAAAATTCTAGAGAGAATTTTAAAAGCTTCAAGAGAATTTCAACACTTTTGAGAGGGATTTGAAAAGTTTCAATGGGAATGGGAAGAATTGGGACAAAAATTGGAAAATTTTTAAGGGACTTTGAAAAAATTTCAACTGGAATTTTAGCCATTTTTTGACGTGAAATTGTAAACATGTGGACATGGATTTGGAAAATTCTAGAGAGAATTTTAAAAGCTTCAAGAGAATTTCAACAATTTTGAGAGGGATTTGAAAAGTTTCAATGGGAATGGGAAGAATTGGGACAAAAATTGGAAAATTTTTAAGGGACTTTGAAAAAATTTCAACTGGAATTTTAGCCATTTTTTGACATGAAATTGTAAACATGTGGCCATGGATTTGGAAAATTCTAGAGAGAATTTTTAAAGCTTCAAGAGAATTTCAACAATTTTGAGAGGGATTTGAAAAGTTTCAATGGGAATGGGAAGAATTGGGACAAAAATTGGAAAATTTTTAAGGGACTTTGAAAAAATTTCAACTGGAATTTTAGCCATTTTTTGACGTGAAATTGTAAACATGTGGCCATGGATTTTGAAAATTCTAGAGAGAATTTTAAAAGCTTCAAGAGAATTTCAACAATTTTGAGAGGGATTTGAAAAGTTTCAATGGGAATGGGAAGAATTGGGACAAAAATTGGAAAATTTTGAAGGGACTTTGAAAAATTTCAACTGGAATTTTAGCCATTTTTTGACGTGAAATTGTAAACATGTTGAAGTGGATTTTGAAAATTCTAGAGAGAATTTTAAAGCTTCAAGAGAATTTCAACAATTTTGAGAGGGATTTGAAAAGTTTCAATGGGAATGGGAAGAATTGGGACAAAAATTGGAAAATTTTTAAGGGACTTTGAAAAAATTTCAACTGGAATTTTAGCCATTTTTTGACGTGAAATTGTAAACATGTTGAAGTGGATTTTGAATATTCTAGAGAGAATTTTAAAAGCTTCAACAGAATTTCAACAATTTTGAGAGGGATTTGAAAAGTTTCAATGGGAATGGGAAGAATTGGGACAAAAATTGGAAAATTTTTAAGGGACTTTGAAAAAATTTCAACTGGAATTTTAGCCATTTTTTGACGTGAAATTGTAAACATGTGGCCATGGATTTGGAAAATTCTAGAGAGAATTTTAAAAGCTTCAAGAGAATTTCAACAATTTTGAGAGGGATTTGAAAAGTTTCAATGGGAATGGGAAGAATTGGGACAAAAATTGGAAAATTTTTAAGGGACTTTGAAAAAATTTCAACTGGAATTTTAGCCATTTTTTGACGTGAAATTGTAAACATGTGGACATGGATTTGGAAAATTCTAGAGAGAATTTTAAAAGCTTCAAGAGAATTTCAACAATTTTGAGAGGGATTTGAAAAGTTTCAATGGGAATGGGAAGAATTGGGACAAAAATTGGAAAATTTTTAAGGGACTTTGAAAAAATTTCAACTGGAATTTTAGCCATTTTTTGACGTGAAATTGTAAACATGTGGCCATGGATTTGGAAAATTCTAGAGAGAATTTTAAAAGCTTCAAGAGAATTTCAACAATTTTGAGAGGGATTTGAAAAGTTTCAATGGGAATGGGAAGAATTGGGACAAAAATTGGAAAATTTTTAAGGGACTTTGAAAAAATTTCAACTGGAATTTTAGCCATTTTTTGACGTGAAATTGTAAACATGTTGAAGTGGATTTTGAAAATTCTAGAGAGAATTTTAAAAGCTTCAAGAGAATTTCAACAATTTTGAGAGGGATTTGAAAAGTTTCAATGGGAATGGGAAGAATTGGGACAAAAATTGGAAAATTTTTAAGGGACTTTGAAAAAATTTCAACTGGAATTTTAGCCATTTTTTGACGTGAAATTGTAAACATGTTGAAGTGGATTTTGAAAATTCTAGAGAGAATTTTAAAAGCTTCAACAGAATTTCAACAATTTTGAGAGGGATTTGAAAAGTTTCAATGGGAATGGGAAGAATTGGGACAAAAATTGGAAAATTTTTAAGGGACTTTGAAAAAATTTCAACTGGAATTTTAGCCATTTTTTGACGTGAAATTGTAAACATGTTGAAGTGGATTTTGAAAATTCTAGAGAGAATTTTAAAAGCTTCAAGAGAATTTCAACAATTTTGAGAGGGATTTGAAAAGTTTCAATGGGAATGGGAAGAATTGGGACAAAAATTGGAAAATTTTTAAGGGACTTTGAAAAAATTTCAACTGGAATTTTAGCCATTTTTTGACGTGAAATTGTAAACATGTGGACATGGATTTTGAAAATTCTAGAGAGAATTTTAAAAGCTTCAAGAGAATTTCAACACTTTTGAGAGGGATTTGAAAAGTTTCAATGGGAATGGGAAGAATTGGGACAAAAATTGGAAAATTTTTAAGGGACTTTGAAAAAATTTCAACTGGAATTTTAGCCATTTTTTGACGTGAAATTGTAAACATGTGGACATGGATTTTGAAAATTCTAGAGAGAATTTTAAAAAGCTTCAACAGAATTTCAACAATTTTGAGAGGGATTTGAAAAGTTTCAATGGGAATGGGAAGAATTGGGACAAAAATTGGAAAATTTTTAAGGGACTTTGAAAAAATTTCAACTGGAATTTTAGCCATTTTTTGACGTGAAATTGTAAACATGTGGACATGGATTTGGAAAATTCTAGAGAGAATTTTAAAAGCTTCAAGAGAATTTCAACAATTTTGAGAGGGATTTGAAAAGTTTCAATGGGAATGGGAAGAATTGGGACAAAAATTGGAAAATTTTTAAGGGACTTTGAAAAAATTTCAACTGGAATTTTAGCCATTTTTTGACATGAAATTGTAAACATGTGGCCATGGATTTGGAAAATTCTAGAGAGAATTTTTAAAAGCTTCAAGAGAATTTCAACAATTTTGAGAGGGATTTGAAAAGTTTCAATGGGAATGGGAAGAATTGGGACAAAAATTGGAAAATTTTTAAGGGACTTTGAAAAAATTTCAACTGGAATTTTAGCCATTTTTTGACGTGAAATTGTAAACATGTGGCCATGGATTTTGAAAATTCTAGAGAGAATTTTAAAAGCTTCAAGAGAATTTCAACAATTTTGAGAGGGATTTGAAAAGTTTCAATGGGAATGGGAAGAATTGGGACAAAAATTGGAAAATTTTGAAGGGACTTTGAAAAAATTTCAACTGGAATTTTAGCCATTTTTTGACGTGAAATTGTAAACATGTGGAAGTGGATTTTGAAAATTCTAGAGAGAATTTTTAAAGCTTCAAGAGAATTTCAACAATTTTGAGAGGGATTTGAAAAGTTTCAATGGGAATGGGAAGAATTGGGACAAAAATTGGAAAATTTTTAAGGGACTTTGAAAAAATTTCAACTGGAATTTTAGCCATTTTTTGACGTGAAATTGTAAACATGTTGAAGTGGATTTGAATATTCTAGAGAGAATTTTAAAAGCTTCAACAGAATTTCAACAATTTTGAGAGGGATTTGAAAAGTTTCAATGGGAATGGGAAGAATTGGGACAAAAATTGGAAAATTTTTAAGGGACTTTGAAAAAATTTCAACTGGAATTTTAGCCATTTTTTGACGTGAAATTGTAAACATGTGGCCATGGATTTGGAAAATTCTAGAGAGAATTTTAAAAGCTTCAAGAGAATTTCAACAATTTTGAGAGGGATTTGAAAAGTTTCAATGGGAATGGGAAGAATTGGGACAAAAATTGGAAAATTTTTAAGGGACTTTGAAAAAATTTCAACTGGAATTTTAGCCATTTTTTGACGTGAAATTGTAAACATGTGGACATGGATTTGGAAAATTCTAGAGAGAATTTTAAAAGCTTCAAGAGAATTTCAACAATTTTGAGAGGGATTTGAAAAGTTTCAATGGGAATGGGAAGAATTGGGACAAAAATTGGAAAATTTTTAAGGGACTTTGAAAAAATTTCAACTGGAATTTTAGCCATTTTTTGACGTGAAATTGTAAACATGTGGCCATGGATTTTGAAAATTCTAGAGAGAATTTTAAAAGCTTCAAGAGAATTTCAACAATTTTGAGAGGGATTTGAAAAGTTTCAATGGGAATGGGAAGAATTGGGACAAAAATTGGAAAATTTTTAAGGGACTTTGAAAAAATTTCAACTGGAATTTTAGCCATTTTTTGACGTGAAATTGTAAACATGTGGCCATGGATTTTGAAAATTCTAGAGAGAATTTTAAAAGCTTCAAGAGAATTTCAACAATTTTGAGAGGGATTTGAAAAGTTTCAATGGGAATGGGAAGAATTGGGACAAAAATTGGAAAATTTTTAAGGGACTTTGAAAAAATTTCAACTGGAATTTTAGCCATTTTTTGACGTGAAATTGTAAACATGTTGAAGTGGATTTTGAAAATTCTAGAGAGAATTTTAAAAGCTTCAACAGAATTTCAACAATTTTGAGAGGGATTTGAAAAGTTTCAATGGGAATGGGAAGAATTGGGACAAAAATTGGAAAATTTTTAAGGGACTTTGAAAAAATTTCAACTGGAATTTTAGCCATTTTTTGACGTGAAATTGTAAACATGTGGACATGGATTTTGAAAATTCTAGAGAGAATTTTAAAAGCTTTAACAGAATTTCAACAATTTTGAGAGGGATTTGAAAAGTTTCAATGGGAATGGGAAGAATTGGGACAAAAATTGGAAAATTTTTAAGGGACTTTGAAAAAATTTCAACTGGAATTTTAGCCATTTTTTGACGTGAAATTGTAAACATGTGGCCATGGATTTGGAAAATTCTAGAGAGAATTTTAAAAGCTTCAAGAGAATTTCAACAATTTTGAGAGGGATTTGAAAAGTTTCAATGGGAATGGGAAGAATTGGGACAAAAATTGGAAAATTTTTAAGGGACTTTGAAAAAATTTCAACTGGAATTTTAGCCATTTTTTGACGTGAAATTGTAAACAGGTGGCCATGGATTTGGAAAATTCTAGAGAGAATTTTAAAAGCTTCAAGAGAATTTCAACAATTTTGAGAGGGATTTGAAAAGTTTCAATGGGAATGGGAAGAATTGGGACAAAAATTGGAAAATTTTTAAGGGACTTTGAAAAAATTTCAACTGGAATTTTAGCCATTTTTTGACGTGAAATTGTAAACATGTTGAAGTGGATTTTGAAAATTCTAGAGAGAATTTTAAAAGCTTCAAGAGAATTTCAACAATTTTGAGAGGGATTTGAAAAGTTTCAATGGGAATGGGAAGAATTGGGACAAAAATTGGAAAATTTTTAAGGGACTTTGAAAAAATTTCAACTGGAATTTTAGCCATTTTTTGACGTGAAATTGTAAACATGTGGACATGGATTTTGAAAATTCTAGAGAGAATTTTAAAAGCTTCAAGAGAATTTCAACAATTTTGAGAGGGATTTGAAAAGTTTCAATGGGAATGGGAAGAATTGGGACAAAAATTGGAAAATTTTTAAGGGACTTTGAAAAAATTTCAACTGGAATTTTAGCCATTTTTTGACGTGAAATTGTAAACATGTTGAAGTGGATTTTGAAAATTCTAGAGAGAATTTTAAAAGCTTCAACAGAATTTCAACAATTTTGAGAGGGATTTGAAAAGTTTCAATGGGAATGGGAAGAATTGGGACAAAAATTGGAAAATTTTTAAGGGACTTTGAAAAAATTTCAACTGGAATTTTAGCCATTTTTTGACGTGAAATTGTAAACATGTGGACATGGATTTTGAAAATTCTAGAGAGAATTTTAAAAGCTTTAACAGAATTTCAACAATTTTGAGAGGGATTTGAAAAGTTTCAATGGGAATGGGAAGAATTGGGACAAAAATTGGAAAATTTTTAAGGGACTTTGAAAAAATTTCAACTGGAATTTTAGCCATTTTTTGACGTGAAATTGTAAACATGTGGCCATGGATTTGGAAAATTCTAGAGAGAATTTTAAAAGCTTCAAGAGAATTTCAACAATTTTGAGAGGGATTTGAAAAGTTTCAATGGGAATGGGAAGAATTGGGACAAAAATTGGAAAATTTTTAAGGGACTTTGAAAAAATTTCAACTGGAATTTTAGCCATTTTTTGACGTGAAATTGTAAACATGTGGCCATGGATTTTGAAAATTCTAGAGAGAATTTTAAAAGCTTCAAGAGAATTTCAACAATTTTGAGAGGGATTTGAAAAGTTTCAATGGGAATGGGAAGAATTGGGACAAAAATTGGAAAATTTTTAAGGGACTTTGAAAAATTTCAACTGGAATTTTAGCCATTTTTTGACATGAAATTGTAAACATGTGGCCATGGATTTGGAAAATTCTAGAGAGAATTTTAAAAGCTTCAAGAGAATTTCAACAATTTTGAGAGGGATTTGAAAAGTTTCAATGGGAATGGAAGAATTGGGACAAAAATTGGAAAATTTTTAAGGGACTTTGAAAAAATTTCAACTGGAATTTTAGCAATTTTTTGACGTGAAATTGTAAACATGTTGAAGTGGATTTTGAAAATTCTAGAGAGAATTTTTAAAGCTTCAACAGAATTTCAACAATTTTGAGAGGGATTTGAAAAGTTTCAATGGGAATGGGAAGAATTGGGACAAAAATTGGAAAATTTTTAAGGGACTTTGAAAAAATTTCAACTGGAATTTTAGCCATTTTTTGACGTGAAATTGTAAACATGTGGACATGGATTTTGAAAATTCTAGAGAGAATTTTTAAAGCTTCAAGAGAATTTCAACAATTTTGAGAGGGATTTGAAAAGTTTCAATGGGAATGGGAAGAATTGGGACAAAAATTGGAAAATTTTTAAGGGACTTTGAAAAAATTTCAACTGGAATTTTAGCCATTTTTTGACGTGAAATTGTAAACATGTTGAAGTGGATTTTGAAAATTCTAGAGAGAATTTTAAAAGCTTCAAGAGAATTTCAACAATTTTGAGAGGGATTTGAAAAGTTTCAATGGGAATGGGAAGAATTGGGACAAAAATTGGAAAATTTTTAAGGGACTTTGAAAAAATTTCAACTGGAATTTTAGCCATTTTTTGACGTGAAATTGTAAACATGTGGCCATGGATTTGGAAAATTCTAGAGAGAATTTTAAAAGCTTCAAGAGAATTTCAACAATTTTGAGAGGGATTTGAAAAGTTTCAATGGGAATGGGAAGAATTGGGACAAAAATTGGAAAATTTTTAAGGGACTTTGAAAAAATTTCAACTGGAATTTTAGCCATTTTTTGACGTGAAATTGTAAACATGTGGCCATGGATTTGGCAAATTCTAGAGAGAATTTTAAAAGCTTCAAGAGAATTTCAACAATTTTGAGAGGGATTTGAAAAGTTTCAATGGGAATGGGAAGAATTGGGACAAAAATTGGAAAATTTTTAAGGGACTTTGAAAAAATTTCAACTGGAATTTTAGCCATTTTTTGACGTGAAATTGTAAACATGTGGCCATGGATTTGGAAAATTCTAGAGAGAATTTTAAAAGCTTCAAGAGAATTTCAACAATTTTGAGAGGGATTTGAAAAGTTTCAATGGGAATGGGAAGAATTGGGACAAAAATTGGAAAATTTTTAAGGGACTTTGAAAAAATTTCAACTGGAATTTTAGCCATTTTTTGACGTGAAATTGTAAACATGTGGCCATGGATTTTGAAAATTCTAGAGAGAATTTTAAAAGCTTCAAGAGAATTTCAACAATTTTGAGAGGGATTTGAAAAGTTTCAATGGGAATGGGAAGAATTGGGACAAAAATTGGAAAATTTTTAAGGGACTTTGAAAAAATTTCAACTGGAATTTTAGCAATTTTTTGACGTGAAATTGTAAACATGTTGAAGTGGATTTTGAAAATTCTAGAGAGAATTTTAAAAGCTTCAAGAGAATTTCAACAATTTTGAGAGGGATTTGAAAAGTTTCAATGGGAATGGGAAGAATTGGGACAAAAATTGGAAAATTTTTAAGGGACTTTGAAAAAATTTCAACTGGAATTTTAGCCATTTTTTGACGTGAAATTGTAAACATGTTGAAGTGGATTTTGAAAATTCTAGAGAGAATTTTAAAAGCTTCAAGAGAATTTCAACAATTTTGAGAGGGATTTGAAAAGTTTCAATGGGAATGGGAAGAATTGGGACAAAAATTGGAAAATTTTTAAGGGACTTTGAAAAAATTTCAACTGGAATTTTAGCCATTTTTTTACGTGAAATTGTAAACATGTTGAAGTGGATTTTGAAAATTCTAGAGAGAATTTTAAAAGCTTCAAGAGAATTTCAACAATTTTGAGAGGGATTTGAAAAGTTTCAATGGGAATGGGAAGAATTGGGACAAAAATTGGAAAATTTTTAAGGGACTTTGAAAAAATTTCAACTGGAATTTTAGCCATTTTTTGACGTGAAATTGTAAACATGTTGAAGTGGATTTTGAAAATTCTAGAGAGAATTTTAAAAGCTTCAAGAGAATTTCAACAATTTTGAGAGGGATTTGAAAAGTTTCAATGGGAATGGGAAGAATTGGGACAAAAATTGGAAAATTTTTAAGGGACTTTGAAAAAATTTCAACTGGAATTTTAGCCATTTTTTGACGTGAAATTGTAAACATGTGGCCATGGATTTGGAAAATTCTAGAGAGAATTTTAAAAGCTTCAACAGAATTCCAACAATTTTGAGAGGGATTTGAAAAGTTTCAATGGGAATGGGAAGAATTGGGACAAAAATTGGAAAATTTTTAAGGGACTTTGAAAAAATTTCAACTGGAATTTTAGCCATTTTTTGACGTGAAATTGTAAACATGTGGACATGGATTTTGAAAATTATAGAGAGAATTTTAAAAGCTTCAAGAGAATTTCAACAATTTTGAGAGGGATTTGAAAAGTTTCAATGGGAATGGGAAGAATTGGGACAAAAATTGGAAAATTTTTAAGGGACTTTGAAAAAATTTCAACTGGAATTTTAGCCATTTTTTGACGTGAAATTGTAAACATGTGGACATGGATTTTGAAAATTCTAGAGAGAATTTTAAAAGCTTCAACAGAATTTCAACAATTTTGACAGGGATTTGAAAGTTTCAATGGGAATGGGAAGAATTGGGACAAAAATTGGAAAATTTTTAAGGGACTTTGAAAAAATTTCAACTGGAATTTTAGCCATTTTTTGACGTGAAATTGTAAACATGTGGCCAGTGGATTTTGAAAATTCTAGAGAGAATTTTAAAAGCTTCAAGAGAATTTCAACAATTTTGAGAGGGATTTGAAAAGTTTCAATGGGAATGGGAAGAATTGGGACAAAAATTGGAAAATTTTTAAGGGACTTTGAAAAAATTTCAACTGGAATTTTAGCCATTTTTTGACGTGAAATTGTAAACATGTGGACATGGATTTTGAAAATTCTAGAGAGAATTTTAAAAGCTTTAACAGAATTTCAACAATTTTGAGAGGGATTTGAAAAGTTTCAATGGGAATGGGAAGAATTGGGACAAAAATTGGAAAATTTTTAAGGGACTTTGAAAAAATTTCAACTGGAATTTTAGCCATTTTTTGACGTGAAATTGTAAACATGTGGCCATGGATTTGGAAAATTCTAGAGAGAATTTTAAAAGCTTCAAGAGAATTTCAACAATTTTGAGAGGGATTTGAAAAGTTTCAATGGGAATGGGAAGAATTGGGACAAAAATTGGAAAATTTTTAAGGGACTTTGAAAAAATTTCAACTGGAATTTTAGCCATTTTTTGACGTGAAATTGTAAACATGTGGCCATGGATTTTGAAAATTCTAGAGAGAATTTTAAAAGCTTCAAGAGAATTTCAACAATTTTGAGAGGGATTTGAAAAGTTTCAATGGGAATGGGAAGAATTGGGACAAAAATTGGAAAATTTTTAAGGGACTTTGAAAAAATTTCAACTGGAATTTTAGCCATTTTTTGACGTGAAATTGTAAACATGTGGACATGGATTTTGAAAATTCTAGAGAGAATTTTAAAAGCTTCAAGAGAATTTCAACAATTTTGAGAGGGATTTGAAAAGTTTCAATGGGAATGGGAAGAATTGGGACAAAAATTGGAAAATTTTTAAGGGACTTTGAAAAAATTTCAACTGGAATTTTAGCCATTTTTTGACGTGAAATTGTAAACATGTTGAAGTGGATTTTGAAAATTCTAGAGAGAGTTTTAAAAGCTTCAACAGAATTTCAACAATTTTGAGAGGGATTTGAAAAGTTTCAATGGGAATGGAAGAATTGGGACAAAAATTGGAAAATTTTTAAGGGACTTTGAAAAAATTTCAACTGGAATTTTAGCCATTTTTTGACGTGAAATTGTAAACATGTGGCCATGGATTTGGAAAATTCTAGAGAGAATTTTAAAAGCTTCAAGAGAATTTCAACAATTTTGAGAGGGATTTGAAAAGTTTCAATGGGAATGGGAAGAATTGGGACAAAAATTGGAAAATTTTTAAGGGACTTTGAAAAAATTTCAACTGGAATTTTAGCCATTTTTTGACGTGAAATTGTAAACATGTGGCCATGGATTTGGAAAATTCTAGAGAGAATTTTAAAAGCTTCAAGAGAATTTCAACAATTTTGAGAGGGATTTGAAAAGTTTCAATGGGAATGGGAAGAATTGGGACAAAAATTGGAAAATTTTTAAGGGACTTTGAAAAAATTTCAACTGGAATTTTAGCCATTTTTTGACGTGAAATTGTAAACATGTTGAAGTGGATTTTGAAAATTCTAGAGAGAATTTTAAAAGCTTCAAGAGAATTTCAACAATTTTGAGAGGGATTTGAAAAGTTTCAATGGGAATGGGAAGAATTGGGACAAAAATTGGAAAATTTTTAAGGGACTTTGAAAAAATTTCAACTGGAATTTTAGCCATTTTTTGACGTGAAATTGTAAACATGTTGAAGTGGATTTTGAAAATTCTAGAGAGAATTTTAAAAGCTTCAAGAGAATTTCAACAATTTTGAGAGGGATTTGAAAAGTTTCAATGGGAATGGGAAGAATTGGGACAAAAATTGGAAAATTTTTAAGGGACTTTGAAAAAATTTCAACTGGAATTTTAGCCATTTTTTGACGTGAAATTGTAAACATGTTGAAGTGGATTTTGAAAATTCTAGAGAGAATTTTAAAAGCTTCAACAGAATTTCAACAATTTTGAGAGGGATTTGAAAAGTTTCAATGGGAATGGGAAGAATTGGGACAAAAATTGGAAAATTTTTAAGGGACTTTGAAAAAATTTCAACTGGAATTTTAGCCATTTTTTGACGTGAAATTGTAAACATGTGGCCATGGATTTGGAAAATTCTAGAGAGAATTTTAAAAGCTTCAAGAGAATTTCAACAATTTTGAGAGGGATTTGAAAAGTTTCAATGGGAATGGGAAGAATTGGGACAAAAATTGGAAAATTTTTAAGGGACTTTGAAAAAATTTCAACTGGAATTTTAGCCATTTTTTGACGTGAAATTGTAAACATGTGGCCATGGATTTGGAAAATTCTAGAGAGAATTTTAAAAGCTTCAAGAGAATTTCAACAATTTTGAGAGGGATTTGAAAAGTTTCAATGGGAATGGGAAGAATTGGGACAAAAATTGGAAAATTTTTAAGGACTTTGAAAAAATTTCAACTGGAATTTTAGCCATTTTTTGACGTGAAATTGTAAACATGTGGACATGGATTTTGAAAATTCTAGAGAGAATTTTAAAAGCTTCAACAGAATTTCAACAATTTTGAGAGGGATTTGAAAAGTTTCAATGGGAATGGGAAGAATTGGGACAAAAATTGGAAAATTTTTAAGGGACTTTGAAAAAATTTCAACTGGAATTTTAGCAATTTTTTGACGTGAAATTGTAAACATGTTGAAGTGGATTTTGAAAATTCTAGAGAGAATTTTAAAAGCTTCAACAGAATTTCAACAATTTTGAGAGGGATTTGAAAAGTTTCAATGGGAATGGGAAGAATTGGGACAAAAATTGGAAAATTTTTAAGGGACTTTGAAAAAATTTCAACTGGAATTTTAGCCATTTTTTGACGTGAAATTGTAAACATGTTGAAGTGGATTTTGAAAATTCTAGAGAGAATTTTAAAAGCTTCAAGAGAATTTCAACAATTTTGAGAGGGATTTGAAAAGTTTCAATGGGAATGGGAAGAATTGGGACAAAAATTGGAAAATTTTTAAGGGACTTTGAAAAAATTTCAACTGGAATTTTAGCCATTTTTTGACGTGAAATTGTAAACAGGTGGCCATGGATTTGGAAAATTCTAGAGAGAATTTTAAAAGCTTCAAGAGAATTTCAACAATTTTGAGAGGGATTTGAAAAGTTTCAATGGGAATGGGAAGAATTGGGACAAAAATTGGAAAATTTTTAAGGGACTTTGAAAAAATTTCAACTGGAATTTTAGCCATTTTTTGACGTGAAATTGTAAACATGTTGAAGTGGATTTTGAAAATTCTAGAGAGAATTTTAAAAGCTTCAAGAGAATTTCAACAATTTTGAGAGGGATTTGAAAAGTTTCAATGGGAATGGGAAGAATTGGGACAAAAATTGGAAAATTTTTAAGGGACTTTGAAAAAATTTCAACTGGAATTTTAGCCATTTTTTGACGTGAAATTGTAAACATGTGGCCATGGATTTGGAAAATTCTAGAGAGAATTTTAAAAGCTTCAAGAGAATTTCAACAATTTTGAGAGGGATTTGAAAAGTTTCAATGGGAATGGGAAGAATTGGGACAAAAATTGGAAAATTTTTAAGGGACTTTGAAAAAATTTCAACTGGAATTTTAGCCATTTTTTGACGTGAAATTGTAAACATGTTGAAGTGGATTTTGAAAATTCTAGAGAGAATTTTTAAAGCTTCAAGAGAATTTCAACAATTTTGAGAGGGATTTGAAAAGTTTCAATGGGAATGGGAAGAATTGGGACAAAAATTGGAAAATTTTTAAGGGACTTTGAAAAAATTTCAACTGGAATTTTAGCAATTTTTTGACGTGAAATTGTAAACATGTTGAAGTGGATTTTGAAAATTCTAGAGAGAATTTTAAAAGCTTCAACAGAATTTCAACACTTTTGAGAGGGATTTGAAAAGTTTCAATGGGAATGGGAAGAATTGGGACAAAAATTGGAAAATTTTTAAGGGACTTTGAAAAAATTTCAACTGGAATTTTAGCCATTTTTTGACGTGAAATTGTAAACATGTTGAAGTGGATTTTGAAAATTCTAGAGAGAATTTTAAAAGCTTCAAGAGAATTTCAACAATTTTGAGAGGGATTTGAAAAGTTTCAATGGAATGGGAATAATTGGGACAAAAATTGGAAAATTTTTAAGGGACTTTGAAAAAATTTCAACTGGAATTTTAGCCATTTTTTGACGTGAAATTGTAAACATGTGGACATGGATTTTGAAAATTCTAGAGAGAATTTTAAAAGCTTCAAGAGAATTTCAACAATTTTGAGAGGGATTTGAAAAGTTTCAATGGGAATGGGAAGAATTGGGACAAAAATTGGAAAATTTTGAAGGGACTTTGAAAAAATTTCAACTGGAATTTTAGCCATTTTTTGACGTGAAATTGTAAACATGTGGCCATGGATTTGGAAAATTCTAGAGAGAATTTTAAAAGCTTCAAGAGAATTTCAACAATTTTGAGAGGGATTTGAAAAGTTTCAATGGGAATGGGAAGAATTGGGACAAAAATTGGAAAATTTTTAAGGGACTTTGAAAAAATTTCAACTGGAATTTTAGCAATTTTTTGACGTGAAATTGTAAACATGTGGACATGGATTTTGAAAATTCTAGAGAGAATTTTAAAAGCTTCAAGAGAATTTCAACAATTTTGAGAGGGATTTGAAAAGTTTCAATGGGAATGGGAAGAATTGGGACAAAAATTGGAAAATTTTTAAGGGACTTTGAAAAAATTTCAACTGGAATTTTAGCCATTTTTTGACGTGAAATTGTAAACATGTTGAAGTGGATTTTGAAAATTCTAGAGAGAATTTTAAAAGCTTCAACAGAATTTCAACAATTTTGAGAGGGATTTGAAAAGTTTCAATGGGAATGGGAAGAATTGGGACAAAAATTGGAAAATTTTTAAGGGACTTTGAAAAAATTTCAACTGGAATTTTAGCCATTTTTTGACGTGAAATTGTAAACATGTTGAAGTGGATTTTGAAAATTCTAGAGAGAATTTTAAAAGCTTCAACAGAATTTCAACAATTTTGAGAGGGATTTGAAAAGTTTCAATGGGAATGGGAAGAATTGGGACAAAAATTGGAAAATTTTTAAGGGACTTTGAAAAAATTTCAACTGGAATTTTAGCCATTTTTTGACGTGAAATTGTAAACATGTTGAAGTGGATTTTGAAAATTCTAGAGAGAATTTTAAAAGCTTCAAGAGAATTTCAACAATTTTGAGAGGGATTTGAAAAGTTTCAATGGGAATGGGAAGAATTGGGACAAAAATTGGAAAATTTTTAAGGGACTTTGAAAAAATTTCAACTGGAATTTTAGCCATTTTTTGACGTGAAATTGTAAACATGTGGCCATGGATTTGGAAAATTCTAGAGAGAATTTTAAAAGCTTCAAGAGAATTTCAACAATTTTGAGAGGGATTTGAAAAGTTTCAATGGGAATGGGAAGAATTGGGACAAAAATTGGAAAATTTTTAAGGGACTTTGAAAAAATTTCAACTGGAATTTTAGCCATTTTTTGACGTGAAATTGTAAACATGTTGAAGTGGATTTTGAAAATTCTAGAGAGAATTTTTAAAGCTTCAAGAGAATTTCAACAATTTTGAGAGGGATTTGAAAAGTTTCAATGGGAATGGGAAGAATTGGGACAAAAATTGGAAAATTTTTAAGGGACTTTGAAAAAATTTCAACTGGAATTTTAGCAATTTTTTGACGTGAAATTGTAAACATGTTGAAGTGGATTTTGAAAATTCTAGAGAGAATTTTAAAAGCTTCAACAGAATTTCAACACTTTTGAGAGGGATTTGAAAAGTTTCAATGGGAATGGGAAGAATTGGGACAAAAATTGGAAAATTTTTAAGGGACTTTGAAAAAATTTCAACTGGAATTTTAGCCATTTTTTGACGTGAAATTGTAAACATGTTGAAGTGGATTTTGAAAATTCTAGAGAGAATTTTAAAAGCTTCAAGAGAATTTCAACAATTTTGAGAGGGATTTGAAAAGTTTCAATGGGAATGGGAATAATTGGGACAAAAATTGGAAAATTTTTAAGGGACTTTGAAAAAATTTCAACTGGAATTTTAGCCATTTTTTGACGTGAAATTGTAAACATGTGGACATGGATTTTGAAAATTCTAGAGAGAATTTTAAAAGCTTCAAGAGAATTTCAACAATTTTGAGAGGGATTTGAAAAGTTTCAATGGGAATGGGAAGAATTGGGACAAAAATTGGAAAATTTTGAAGGGACTTTGAAAAAATTTCAACTGGAATTTTAGCCATTTTTTGACGTGAAATTGTAAACATGTGGCCATGGATTTGGAAAATTCTAGAGAGAATTTTAAAAGCTTCAAGAGAATTTCAACAATTTTGAGAGGGATTTGAAAAGTTTCAATGGGAATGGGAAGAATTGGGACAAAAATTGGAAAATTTTTAAGGGACTTTGAAAAAATTTCAACTGGAATTTTAGCAATTTTTTGACGTGAAATTGTAAACATGTGGACATGGATTTTGAAAATTCTAGAGAGAATTTTAAAAGCTTCAAGAGAATTTCAACAATTTTGAGAGGGATTTGAAAAGTTTCAATGGGAATGGGAAGAATTGGGACAAAAATTGGAAAATTTTTAAGGGACTTTGAAAAAATTTCAACTGGAATTTTAGCCATTTTTTGACGTGAAATTGTAAACATGTTGAAGTGGATTTTGAAAATTCTAGAGAGAATTTTAAAAGCTTCAACAGAATTTCAACAATTTTGAGAGGGATTTGAAAAGTTTCAATGGGAATGGGAAGAATTGGGACAAAAATTGGAAAATTTTTAAGGGACTTTGAAAAAATTTCAACTGGAATTTTAGCCATTTTTTGACGTGAAATTGTAAACATGTTGAAGTGGATTTTGAAAATTCTAGAGAGAATTTTAAAAGCTTCAACAGAATTTCAACAATTTTGAGAGGGATTTGAAAAGTTTCAATGGGAATGGGAAGAATTGGGACAAAAATTGGAAAATTTTTAAGGGACTTTGAAAAAATTTCAACTGGAATTTTAGCCATTTTTTGACGTGAAATTGTAAACATGTTGAAGTGGATTTTGAAAATTCTAGAGAGAATTTTAAAAGCTTCAAGAGAATTTCAACAATTTTGAGAGGGATTTGAAAAGTTTCAATGGGAATGGGAAGAATTGGGACAAAAATTGGAAAATTTTTAAGGGACTTTGAAAAAATTTCAACTGGAATTTTAGCCATTTTTTGACGTGAAATTGTAAACATGTTGAAGTGGATTTTGAAAATTCTAGAGAGAATTTTAAAAGCTTCAAGAGAATTTCAACAATTTTGAGAGGGATTTGAAAAGTTTCAATGGGAATGGGAAGAATTGGGACAAAAATTGGAAAATTTTTAAGGGACTTTGAAAAAATTTCAACTGGAATTTTAGCCATTTTTTGACGTGAAATTGTAAACATGTGGCCATGGATTTGGAAAATTCTAGAGAGAATTTTAAAAGCTTCAAGAGAATTTCAACAATTTTGAGAGGGATTTGAAAAGTTTCAATGGGAATGGGAAGAATTGGGACAAAAATTGGAAAATTTTTAAGGGACTTTGAAAAAATTTCAACTGGAATTTTAGCAATTTTTTGACGTGAAATTGTAAACATGTTGAAGTGGATTTTGAAAATTCTAGAGAGAATTTTAAAAGCTTCAACAGAATTTCAACAATTTTGAGAGGGATTTGAAAAGTTTCAATGGGAATGGGAAGAATTGGGACAAAAATTGGAAAATTTTTAAGGGACTTTGAAAAAATTTCAACTGGAATTTTAGCCATTTTTTGACGTGAAATTGTAAACATGTGGCCATGGATTTTGAAAATTCTAGAGAGAATTTTAAAAGCTTCAAGAGAATTTCAACAATTTTGAGAGGGATTTGCAAAGTTTCAATGGGAATGGGAAGAATTGGGACAAAAATTGGAAAATTTTTAAGGGACTTTGAAAAAATTTCAACTGGAATTTTAGCCATTTTTTGACGTGAAATTGTAAACATGTGGCCATGGATTTTGAAAATTCTAGAGAGAATTTTAAAAGCTTCAAGAGAATTTCAACAATTTTGAGAGGGATTTGAAAGTTTCAATGGGAATGGGAAGAATTGGGACAAAAATTGGAAAATTTTTAAGGGACTTTGAAAAAATTTCAACTGGAATTTTAGCCATTTTTTTACGTGAAATTGTAAACATGTGGACATGGATTTTGAAAATTATAGAGAGAATTTTAAAAGCTTCAACAGAATTTCAACAATTTTGAGAGGGATTTGAAAAGTTTCAATGGGAATGGGAAGAATTGGGACAAAAATTGGAAAACTTTTAAGGGACTTTGAAATAATTTCAACTGGAATTTTAGCCATTTTTTTATGTGAAATTGTAAACATGTGGCCATGGATTTTGAAAATTCTAGAGAGAATTTTAAAAGCTTCAAGAGAATTTCAACAATTTTGAGAGGGATTTGAAAGTTTCAATGGGAATGGGAAGAATTGGGACAAAAACTGGAAAATTTTTAAGGGACTTTGAAAAAATTTCAACTGGAATTTTAGCCATTTTTTGACGTGAAATTGTAAACATGTGGACATGGATTTTGAAAATTCTAGAGAGAATTTTAAAAGCTTCAACAGAATTTCAACAATTTTGAGAGGGATTTGAAAAGTTTCAATAGGAATGGGAAGAATTGGGACAAAAATTGGAAAATTTTTAAGGGACTTTGAAAAAATTTCAACTGGAATTTTAGCCATTTTTTGACGTGAAATTGTAAACATGTGGACATGGATTTTGAAAATTCTGGAGAGAATTTTAAAAGCTTCAAGAGAATTTCAACAATTTTGAGAGGGATTTGAAAAGTTTCAATGGGAATGGGAAGAATTGGGACAAAAATTGGAAAATTTTTAAGGGACTTTGAAAAAATTTCAACTGGAATTTTAGCCATTTTTTGACGTGAAATTGTAAACATGTTGAAGTGGATTTTGAAAATTCTAGAGAGAATTTTAAAAGCTTCAAGAGAATTTCAACAATTTTGAGAGGGATTTGAAAAGTTTCAATGGGAATGGGAAGAATTGGGACAAAAATTGGAAAATTTTTAAGGGACTTTGAAAAAATTTCAACTGGAATTTTAGCCATTTTTTGACGTGAAATTGTAAACATGTTGAAGTGGATTTTGAAAATTCTAGAGAGAATTTTAAAAGCTTCAAGAGAATTTCAACAATTTTGAGAGGGATTTGAAAGTTTCAATGGGAATGGGAAGAATTGGGACAAAAATTGGAAAATTTTTAAGGGACTTTGAAAAAATTTCAACTGGAATTTTAGCAATTTTTTGACGTGAAATTGTAAACATGTGGCCATGGATTTTGAAAATTCTAGAGAGAATTTTAAAAGCTTCAAGAGAATTTCAACAATTTTGAGAGGGATTTGAAAAGTTTCAATGGGAATGGGAAGAATTGGGACAAAAATTGGAAAATTTTTAAGGGACTTTGAAAAAATTTCAACTGGAATTTTAGCCATTTTTTGACGTGAAATTGTAAACATGTTGAAGTGGATTTTGAAAATTCTAGAGAGAATTTTAAAAGCTTCAAGAGAATTTCAACAATTTTGAGAGGGATTTGAAAAGTTTCAATGGGAATGGGAAGAATTGGGACAAAAATTGGAAAATTTTTAAGGGACTTTGAAAAAATTTCAACTGGAATTTTAGCCATTTTTTGACGTGAAATTGTAAACATGTTGAAGTGGATTTTGAAAATTCTAGAGAGAATTTTAAAAGCTTCAAGAGAATTTCAACAATTTTGAGAGGGATTTGAAAGTTTCAATGGGAATGGGAAGAATTGGGACAAAAATTGGAAAATTTTTAAGGGACTTTGAAAAAATTTCAACTGGAATTTTAGCAATTTTTTGACGTGAAATTGTAAACATGTGGCCATGGATTTTGAAAATTCTAGAGAGAATTTTAAAAGCTTCAAGAGAATTTCAACAATTTTGAGAGGGATTTGAAAAGTTTCAATGGGAATGGGAAGAATTGGGACAAAAATTGGAAAATTTTTAAGGGACTTTGAAAAAATTTCAACTGGAATTTTAGCCATTTTTTGACGTGAAATTGTAAACATGTTGAAGTGGATTTTGAAAATTCTAGAGAGAATTTTAAAAGCTTCAAGAGAATTTCAACAATTTTGAGAGGGATTTGAAAAGTTTCAATGGGAATGGGAAGAATTGGGACAAAAATTGGAAAATTTTTAAGGGACTTTGAAAAAATTTCAACTGGAATTTTAGCCATTTTTTTATGTGAATTTGCAAACATGTGGCCATGGATTTTGAAAATTCTAGAGAGAATTTTAAAAGCTTCAAGAGAATTTCAACAATTTTGAGAGGGATTTGAAAGTTTCAATGGGAATGGGAAGAATTGGGACAAAAATTGGAAAATTTTTAAGGGACTTTGAAAAAATTTCAACTGGAATTTTAGCCATTTTTTAGACGTGAAATTGTAAACATGTGGACATGGATTTTGAAAATTCTAGAGAGAATTTTAAAAGTTTCAACAGAATTTCAACAATTTTGAGAGGGATTTGCAAAGTTTCAATGGGAATGGGAAGAATTGGGACAAAAATTGGAAAATTTTTAAGGGACTTTGAAAAAATTTCAACTGGAATTTTAGCCATTTTTTGACGTGAAATTGTAAACATGTGGACATGGATTTGGAAAATTCTAGAGAGAATTTTAAAAGCTTCAAGAGAATTTCAACAATTTTGAGAGGGATTTGAAAAGTTTCAATGGGAATGGGAAGAATTGGGACAAAAATTGGAAAATTTTTAAGGGACTTTGAAAAAATTTCAACTGGAATTTTAGCCATTTTTTGACGTGAAATTGTAAACATGTGGACATGGATTTTGAAAATTCTAGAGAGAATTTTAAAAGCTTCAACGAGAATTTCAACAATTTTGAGAGGGATTTGAAAAGTTT
>NW_028115231.1:0-17527 GCF_964273445.1 Streptopelia decaocto | reverse complement strand
GGACTTCGAAAAAATTTCAACTGGAATTTTAGCCATTTTTTGACGTGAAATTGTAAACATGTGGCCATGGATTTTGAAAATTCTAGAGAGAATTTTAAAAGCTTCAACAGAATTTCAACAATTTTGAGAGGGATTTGAAAAGTTTCAATGGGAATGGGAAGAATTGGGACAAAAATTGGAAAATTTTTAAGGGACTTTGAAAAAATTTCAACTGGAATTTTAGCCATTTTTTGACGTGAAATTGTAAACATGTGGCCATGGATTTTGAAAATTCTAGAGAGAATTTTAAAAGCTTCAACAGAATTTCAACAATTTTGAGAGAGATTTGAAAAGTTTCAATGGGAATGGGAAGAATTGGGACAAAAATTGGAAAATTTTTAAGGGACTTTGAAAAAATTTCAACTGGAATTTTAGCCATTTTTTGACGTGAAATTGTAAACATGTGGACATGGATTTTGAAAATTCTAGAGAGAATTTTAAAAGCTTCAACAGAATTTCAACAATTTTGAGAGGGATTTGAAAAGTTTCAATGGGAATGGGAAGAATTGGGACAAAAATTGGAAAATTTTTAAGGGACTTTGAAAAAATTTCAACTGGAATTTTAGCAATTTTTTGACGTGAAATTTTAAACATGTTGAAGTGGATTTTGAAAATTCTAGAGAGAATTTTAAAAGCTTCAACAGAATTTCTACAATTTTGAGAGGGATTTGAAAAGTTTCAATGGGAATGGGAAGAATTGGGACAAAAATTGGAAAATTTTTAAGGGACTTTGAAAAAATTTCAACTGGAATTTTAGCCATTTTTTGACGTGAAATTGTAAACATGTGGACATGGATTTTGAAAATTCTAGAGAGAATTTTAAAAGCTTCAAGAGAATTTCAACAATTTTGAGAGGGATTTGAAAAGTTTCAATGGGAATGGGAAGAATTGGGACAAAAATTGGAAAATTTTTAAGGGACTTTGAAAAAATTTCAGCTGGAATTTTAGCAATTTTTTTACGTGAAATTGTAAACATGTGGCCATGGATTTTGAAAATTCTAGAGAGAATTTTAAAAGCTTCAAGAGAATTTCAACAATTTTGAGAGGGATTTGAAAAGTTTCAATGGGAATGGGAAGAATTGGGACAAAAATTGGAAAACTTTTAAGGGACTTTGAAAAAATTTCAACTGGAATTTTAGCCATTTTTTGACGTGAAATTTTAAACATGTGGCCATGGATTTTGAAAATTCTAGAGAGAATTTTAAAAGCTTCAAGAGAATTTCAACAATTTTGAGAGGGATTTGAAAAGTTTCAATGGGAATGGGAAGAATTGGGACAAAAATTGGAAAATTTTTCAGGGACTTTGAAAAAATTTCAACTGGAATTTTAGCCATTTTTTGACGTGAAATTGTAAACATGTGGACATGGATTTTGAAAATTCTAGAGAGAATTTTAAAAGCTTCAACAGAATTTCAACAATTTTGAGAGGGATTTGAAAAGTTTCAATGGGAATGGGAAGAATTGGGACAAAAATTGGAAAATTTTTAAGGGACTTTGAAAAAATTTCAACTGGAATTTTAGCAATTTTTTGACGTGAAATTGTAAACATGTGGCCATGGATTTTGAAAATTCTAGAGAGAATTTTAAAAGCTTCAAGAGAATTTCAACAATTTTGAGAGGGATTTGAAAAGTTTCAATGGGAATGGGAAGAATTGGGACAAAAATTGGAAAATTTTTCAGGGACTTTGAAAAAATTTCAACTGGAATTTTAGCCATTTTTTGACGTGAAATTGTAAACATGTGGCCATGGATTTTGAAAATTCTAGAGAGAATTTTAAAAGCTTCAAGAGAATTTCAACAATTTGGAGAGGGATTTGAAAAGTTTCAATGGGAATGGGAAGAATTGGGACAAAAATTGGAAAATTTTTAAGGGACTTTGAAAAAATTTCAACTGGAATTTTAGCCATTTTTTGACGTGAAATTGTAAACATGTGGACATGGATTTTGAAAATTCTAGAGAGAATTTTAAAAGCTTCAACAGAATTTCAACAATTTTGAGAGGGATTTGAAAAGTTTCCATGGGAATGGGAAGAATTGGGACAAAAATTGGAAAATTTTTAAGGGACTTTGAAAAAATTTCAACTGGAATTTTAGCCATTTTTTGACGTGAAATTGTAAACATGTGGACATGGATTTTGAAAATTCTAGAGAGAATTTGAAAAGCTTCAACAGAATTTCAACAATTTTGAGAGGGATTTGAAAAGTTTCAATGGGAATGGGAAGAATTGGGACAAAAATTGGAAAATTTTTAAGGGACTTTGAAAAAATTTCAACTGGAATTTTAGCCATTTTTTGACGTGAAATTGTAAACATGTTGAAGTGGATTTTGAAAATTCTAGAGAGAATTTTAAAAGCTTCAACAGAATTTCAACAATTTTGAGAGGGATTTGAAAAGTTTCAATGGGAATGGGAAGAATTGGGACAAAAATTGGAAAATTTTTAAGGGACTTTGAAAAAATTTCAACTGGAATTTTAGCCATTTTTTGACGTGAAATTGTAAACATGTGGACATGGATTTTGAAAATTCTAGAGAGAATTTTAAAAGCTTCAAGAGAATTTCAACAATTTTGAGAGGGATTTGAAAAGTTTCAATGGGAATGGGAAGAATTGGGACAAAAATTGGAAAATTTTTAAGGGACTTTGAAAAAATTTCAACTGGAATTTTAGCCATTTTTTGACGTGAAATTGTAAACATGTGGACATGGATTTTGAAAATTCTAGAGAGAATTTTAAAAGCTTCAACAGAATTTCAACAATTTTGAGAGGGATTTGAAAAGTTTCAATGGGAATGGGAAGAATTGGGACAAAAATTGGAAAATTTTTAAGGGACTTTGAAAAAATTTCAACTGGAATTTTAGCCATTTTTTGACGTGAAATTTTAAACATGTGGCCATGGATTTTGAAAATTCTAGAGAGAATTTTTAAAGCTTCAAGAGAATTTCAACAATTTTGAGAGGGATTTGAAAAGTTTCAATGGGAATGGGAAGAATTGGGACAAAAATTGGAAAATTTTTAAGGGACTTTGAAAAAATTTCAACTGGAATTTTAGCCATTTTTTGACGTGAAATTGTAAACATGTGGACATGGATTTTGAAAATTCTAGAGAGAATTTTAAAAGCTTCAACAGAATTTCAACAATTTTGAGAGGGATTTGAAAAGTTTCAATGGGAATGGGAAGAATTGGGACAAAAATTGGAAAATTTTTAAGGGACTTTGAAAAAATTTCAACTGGAATTTTAGCCATTTTTTGACGTGAAATTGTAAACATGTTGAAGTGGATTTTGAAAATTCTAGAGAGAATTTTAAAAGCTTCAAGAGAATTTCAACAATTTTGAGAGGGATTTGAAAAGTTTCAATGGGAATGGGAAGAATTGGGACAAAAATTGGAAAATTTTTAAGGGACTTTGAAAAAATTTCAACTGGAATTTTAGCCATTTTTTGACGTGAAATTGTAAACATGTTGAAGTGGATTTTGAAAATTCTAGAGAGAATTTTAAAAGCTTCAAGAGAATTTCAACAATTTTGAGAGGGATTTGAAAAGTTTCAATGGGAATGGGAAGAATTGGGACAAAAATTGGAAAATTTTTAAGGGACTTTGAAAAAATTTCAACTGGAATTTTAGCCATTTTTTGATGTGAAATTGTAAACATGTGGCCATGGATTTGGAAAATTCTAGAGAGAATTTTAAAAGCTTCAAGAGAATTTCAACAATTTTGAGAGGGATTTGAAAAGTTTCAATGGGAATGGGAAGAATTGGGACAAAAATTGGAAAATTTTTAAGGGACTTTGAAAAAATTTCAACTGGAATTTTAGCCATTTTTTGACGTGAAATTGTAAACATGTGGCCATGGATTTGGAAAATTCTAGAGAGAATTTTAAAAGCTTCAAGAGAATTTCAACAATTTTGAGAGGGATTTGAAAAGTTTCAATGGGAATGGGAAGAATTGGGACAAAAATTGGAAAACTTTTAAGGGACTTTGAAAAAATTTCAACTGGAATTTTAGCCATTTTTTTACGTGAAATTGTAAACATGTGGACATGGATTTTGAAAATTCTAGAGAGAATTTTAAAAGCTTCAAGAGAATTTCAACAATTTTGAGAGGGATTTGAAAAGTTTCAATGGGAATGGGAAGAATTGGGACAAAAATTGGAAAATTTTTAAGGGACTTTGAAAAAATTTCAACTGGAATTTTAGCCATTTTTTGACGTGAAATTGTAAACATGTTGAAGTGGATTTTGAAAATTCTAGAGAGAATTTTAAAAGCTTCAAGAGAATTTCAACAATTTTGAGAGGGATTTGAAAAGTTTCAATGGGAATGGGAAGAATTGGGACAAAAATTGGAAAATTTTTAAGGGACTTTGAAAAAATTTCAACTGGAATTTTAGCCATTTTTTGATGTGAAATTGTAAACATGTGGCCATGGATTTTGAAAATTCTAGAGAGAATTTTAAAAGCTTCAACAGAATTTCAACAATTTTGAGAGGGATTTGAAAAGTTTCAATGGGAATGGGAAGAATTGGGACAAAAATTGGAAAACTTTTAAGGGACTTTGAAAAAATTTCAACTGGAATTTTAGCCATTTTTTGACGTGAAATTGTAAACATGTGGCCATGGATTTTGAAAATTCTAGAGAGAATTTTAAAAGCTTCAAGAGAATTTCAACAATTTTGAGAGGGATTTGAAAGTTTCAATGGGAATGGGAAGAATTGGGACAAAAATTGGAAAATTTTTAAGGGACTTTGAAAAAATTTCAACTGGAATTTTAGCCATTTTTTGACGTGAAATTGTAAACATGTGGACATGGATTTTGAAAATTCTAGAGAGAATTTTAAAAGCTTCAAGAGAATTTCAACAATTTTGAGAGGGATTTGAAAAGTTTCAATGGGAATGGGAAGAATTGGGACAAAAATTGGAAAATTTTTAAGGGACTTTGAAAAAATTTCAACTGGAATTTTAGCCATTTTTTGACGTGAAATTGTAAACATGTGGACATGGATTTTGAAAATTATAGAGAGAATTTTTAAAGCTTCAAGAGAATTTCAACAATTTTGAGAGGGATTTGAAAAGTTTCAATGGGAATGGGAAGAATTGGGACAAAAATTGGAAAATTTTTAAGGGACTTTGAAAAAATTTCAACTGGAATTTTAGCCATTTTTTGTCGTGAAATTGTAAACATGTGGACATGGATTTTGAAAATTCTAGAGAGAATTTTAAAAGCTTCAAGAGAATTTCAACAATTTTGAGAGGGATTTGAAAAGTTTCAATGGGAATGGGAAGAATTGGGACAAAAATTGGAAAATTTTTAAGGGACTTTGAAAAAATTTCAACTGGAATTTTAGCCATTTTTTGACGTGAAATTGTAAACATGTGGACATGGATTTTGAAAATTCTAGAGAGAATTTTAAAAGCTTCAAGAGAATTTCAACAATTTTGAGAGGGATTTGAAAAGTTTCAATGGGAATGGGAAGAATTGGGACAAAAATTGGAAAATTTTTAAGGGACTTTGAAAAAATTTCAACTGGAATTTTAGCCATTTTTTGACGTGAAATTGTAAACATGTTGAAGTGGATTTTGAAAATTCTAGAGAGAATTTTAAAAGCTTCAACAGAATTTCAACAATTTTGAGAGGGATTTGAAAAGTTTCAATGGGAATGGGAAGAATTGGGACAAAAATTGGAAAATTTTTAAGGGACTTTGAAAAAATTTCAACTGGAATTTTAGCCATTTTTTGACGTGAAATTGTAAACATGTGGCCATGGATTTTGAAAATTCTAGAGAGGATTTTAAAAGCTTCAAGAGAATTTCAACAATTTTGAGAGGGATTTGAAAAGTTTCAATGGGAATGGGAAGAATTGGGACAAAAATTGGAAAATTTGTAAGGGACTTTGAAAAAATTTCAACTGGAATTTTAGCCATTTTTTGACGTGAAATTGTAAACATGTTGAAGTGGATTTTGAAAATTCTAGAGAGAATTTTAAAAGCTTCAAGAGAATTTCAACAATTTTGAGAGGGATTTGAAAAGTTTCAATGGGAATGGGAAGAATTGGGACAAAAATTGGAAAATTTTTAAGGGACTTTGAAAAAATTTCAACTGGAATTTTAGCCATTTTTTGACGTGAAATTGTAAACATGTGGACATGGATTTTGAAAATTCTAGAGAGAATTTTAAAAGCTTCAAGAGAATTTCAACAATTTTGAGAGGGATTTGAAAAGTTTCAATGGGAATGGGAAGAATTGGGACAAAAATTGGAAAATTTTTAAGGGACTTTGAAAAAATTTCAACTGGAATTTTAGCCATTTTTTGACGTGAAATTGTAAACATGTGGACATGGATTTTGAAAATTCTAGAGAGAATTTTAAAAGCTTCAACAGAATTTCAACAATTTTGAGAGGGATTTGAAAAGTTTCAATGGGAATGGGAAGAATTGGGACAAAAATTGGAAAATTTTTAAGGGACTTTGAAAAAATTTCAACTGGAATTTTAGCCATTTTTTGACGTGAAATTTTAAACATGTGGCCATGGATTTTGAAAATTCTAGAGAGAATTTTTAAAGCTTCAAGAGAATTTCAACAATTTTGAGAGGGATTTGAAAAGTTTCCATGGGAATGGGAAGAATTGGGACAAAAATTGGAAAATTTTTAAGGGACTTTGAAAAAATTTCAACTGGAATTTTAGCCATTTTTTGTCGTGAAATTGTAAACATGTGGCCATGGATTTTGAAAATTCTAGAGAGAATTTTAAAAGCTTCAACAGAATTTCAACAATTTTGAGAGGGATTTGAAAAGTTTCAATGGGAATGGGAAGAATTGGGACAAAAATTGGAAAATTTTTAAGGGACTTTGAAAAAATTTCAACTGGAATTTTAGCCATTTTTTTATGTGAAATTGTAAACATGTGGCCATGGATTTTGAAAATTCTAGAGAGAATTTTAAAAGCTTCAAGAGAATTTCAACAATTTTGAGAGGGATTTGAAAAGTTTCAATGGGAATGGGAAGAATTGGGACAAAAATTGGAAAATTTTTAAGGGACTTTGAAAAAATTTCAACTGGAATTTTAGCCATTTTTTGACGTGAAATTGTAAACATGTGGACATGGATTTTGAAAATTCTAGAGAGAATTTTAAAAGCTTCAACAGAATTTCAACAATTTTGAGAGGGATTTGAAAAGTTTCAATGGGAATGGGAAGAATTGGGACAAAAATTGGAAAATTTTTAAGGGACTTTGAAAAAATTTCAACTGGAATTTTAGCCATTTTTTGACGTGAAATTTTAAACATGTGGCCATGGATTTTGAAAATTCTAGAGAGAATTTTTAAAGCTTCAAGAGAATTTCAACAATTTTGAGAGGGATTTGAAAAGTTTCCATGGGAATGGGAAGAATTGGGACAAAAATTGGAAAATTTTTAAGGGACTTTGAAAAAATTTCAACTGGAATTTTAGCCATTTTTTGTCGTGAAATTGTAAACATGTGGCCATGGATTTTGAAAATTCTAGAGAGAATTTTAAAAGCTTCAACAGAATTTCAACAATTTTGAGAGGGATTTGAAAAGTTTCAATGGGAATGGGAAGAATTGGGACAAAAATTGGAAAATTTTTAAGGGACTTTGAAAAAATTTCAACTGGAATTTTAGCCATTTTTTTATGTGAAATTGTAAACATGTGGCCATGGATTTTGAAAATTCTAGAGAGAATTTTAAAAGCTTCAAGAGAATTTCAACAATTTTAAGAGGGATTTGAAAAGTTTCAATGGGAATGGGAAGAATTGGGACAAAAATTGGAAAATTTTTAAGGGACTTTGAAAAAATTTCAACTGGAATTTTAGCCATTTTTTGACGTGAAATTGTAAACATGTGGACATGGATTTTGAAAATTCTAGAGAGAATTTGAAAAGCTTCAACAGAATTTCAACAATTTTGAGAGGGATTTGAAAAGTTTCAATGGGAATGGGAAGAATTGGGACAAATATTGGAAAATTTTTAAGGGACTTTGAAAAAATTTCAACTGGAATTTTAGCCATTTTTTGACGTGAAATTTTAAACATGTGGCCATGGATTTTGAAAATTCTAGAGAGAATTTTTAAAGCTTCAAGAGAATTTCAACAATTTTGAGAGGGATTTGAAAAGTTTCCATGGGAATGGGAAGAATTGGGACAAAAATTGGAAAATTTTTAAGGGACTTTGAAAAAATTTCAACTGGAATTTTAGCCATTTTTTGACGTGAAATTGTAAACATGTGGCCATGGATTTTGAAAATTCTAGAGAGAATTTGAAAAGCTTCAAGAGAATTTCAACAATTTTGAGAGGGATTTGAAAAGTTTCAATGGGAATGGGAAGAATTGGGACAAAAATTGGAAAATTTTTAAGGGACTTTGAAAAAATTTCAACTGGAATTTTAGCCATTTTTTGACGTGAAATTGTAAACATGTTGAAGTGGATTTTGAAAATTCTAGAGAGAATTTTAAAAGCTTCAACAGAATTTCAACAATTTTGAGAGGGATTTGAAAAGTTTCAATGGGAATGGGAAGAATTGGGACAAAAATTGGAAAATTTTTAAGGGACTTTGAAAAAATTTCAACTGGAATTTTAGCCATTTTTTGACGTGAAATTGTAAACATGTGGACATGGATTTTGAAAATTCTAGAGAGAATTTTAAAAGCTTCAAGAGAATTTCAACAATTTTGAGAGGGATTTGAAAAGTTTCAATGGGAATGGGAAGAATTGGGACAAAAATTGGAAAATTTTTAAGGGACTTTGAAAAAATTTCAACTGGAATTTTAGCCATTTTTTGACGTGAAATTGTAAACATGTGGCCATGGATTTTGAAAATTCTAGAGAGAATTTTAAAAGCTTCAACAGAATTTCAACAATTTTGAGAGGGATTTGAAAAGTTTCAATGGGAATGGGAAGAATTGGGACAAAAATTGGAAAATTTTTAAGGGACTTTGAAAAAATTTCAACTGGAATTTTAGCCATTTTTTGACGTGAAATTTTAAACATGTGGCCATGGATTTTGGAAATTCTAGAGAGAATTTTTAAAGCTTCAAGAGAATTTCAACAATTTTGAGAGGGATTTGAAAAGTTTCAATGGGAATGGGAAGAATTGGGACAAAAATTGGAAAATTTTTAAGGGACTTTGAAAAAATTTCAACTGGAATTTTAGCCATTTTTTGACGTGAAATTGTAAACATGTGGCCATGGATTTTGAAAATTCTAGAGAGAATTTTAAAAGCTTCAACAGAATTTCAACAATTTTGAGAGGGATTTGAAAAGTTTCAATGGGAATGGGAAGAATTGGGACAAAAATTGGAAAATTTTTAAGGGACTTTGAAAAAATTTCAACTGGAATTTTAGCCATTTTTTTATGTGAAATTGTAAACATGTTGAAGTGGATTTTGAAAATTCTAGAGAGAATTTTAAAAGCTTCAAGAGAATTTCAACAATTTTGAGAGGGGATTTGAAAAGTTTCAATGGGAATGGGAAGAATTGGGACAAAAATTGGAAAATTTTTAAGGGACTTTGAAAAAATTTCAACTGGAATTTTAGCCATTTTTTGACGTGAAATTGTAAACATGTGGACATGGATTTTGAAAATTCTAGAGAGAATTTTAAAAGCTTCAAGAGAATTTCAACAATTTTGAGAGGGATTTGAAAAGTTTCAATGGGAATGGGAAGAATTGGGACAAAAATTGGAAAATTTTTAAGGGACTTTGAAAAAATTTCAACTGGAATTTTAGCCATTTTTTGACGTGAAATTGTAAACATGTGGACATGGATTTTGAAAATTCTAGAGAGAATTTTAAAAGCTTCAACAGAATTTCAGCAATTTGGAGAGGGATTTGAAAAGTTTCAATGGGAATGGGAAGAATTGGGACAAAAATTGGAAAATTTTTAAGGGACTTTGAAAAAATTTCAACTGGAATTTTAGCCATTTTTTTGACGTGAAATTGTAAACATGTGGACATGGATTTTGAAAATTCTAGAGAGAATTTTAAAAGCTTCAACAGAATTTCAACAATTTTGAGAGGGATTTGAAAAGTTTCAATGGGAATGGGAAGAATTGGGACAAAAATTGGAAAATTTTTAAGGGACTTTGAAAAATTTCAACTGGAATTTTAGCCATTTTTTTACGTGAAATTGTAAACATGTGGACATGGATTTTGAAAATTCTAGAGAGAATTTTAAAAGCTTCAAGAGAATTTCAACAATTTTGAGAGGGATTTGAAAAGTTTCAGTGGGAATGGGAAGAACTGGGACAAAAATTGGAAAATTTTTAAGGGACTTTGAAAAAATTTCAACTGGAATTTTAGCCATTTTTTGACGTGAAATTGTAAACATGTTGAAGTGGATTTTGAAAATTCTAGAGAGAATTTTAAAAGCTTCAAGAGAATTTCAACAATTTTGAGAGGGATTTGAAAAGTTTCAATGGGAATGGGAAGAATTGGGACAAAAATTGGAAAATTTTTAAGGGACTTTGAAAAAATTTCAACTGGAATTTTAGCCATTTTTTGACGTGAAATTGTAAACATGTGGACATGGATTTTGAAAATTCTAGAGAGAATTTTAAAAGCTTCAAGAGAATTTCAACAATTTTGAGAGGGATTTGAAAAGTTTCAATGGGAATGGGAAGAATTGGGACAAAAATTGGAAAATTTTTAAGGGACTTTGAAAAAATTTCAACTGGAATTTTAGCCATTTTTTGACGTGAAATTGTAAACATGTGGACATGGATTTTGAAAATTCTAGAGAGAATTTTAAAAGCTTCAAGAGAATTTCAACAATTTTGAGAGGGATTTGAAAAGTTTCAATGGGAATGGGAAGAATTGGGACAAAAATTGGAAAATTTTTAAGGGACTTTGAAAAAATTTCAACTGGAATTTTAGCCATTTTTTGACGTGAAATTGTAAACATGTGGACATGGATTTTGAAAATTCTAGAGAGAATTTTAAAAGCTTCAACAGAATTTCAGCAATTTGGAGAGGGATTTGAAAAGTTTCAATGGGAATGGGAAGAATTGGGACAAAAATTGGAAAATTTTTAAGGGACTTTGAAAAAATTTCAACTGGAATTTTAGCCATTTTTTTGACGTGAAATTGTAAACATGTGGACATGGATTTTGAAAATTCTAGAGAGAATTTTAAAAGCTTCAACAGAATTTCAACAATTTTGAGAGGGATTTGAAAAGTTTCAATGGGAATGGGAAGAATTGGGACAAAAATTGGAAAATTTTTAAGGGACTTTGAAAAAATTTCAACTGGAATTTTAGCCATTTTTTTACGTGAAATTGTAAACATGTGGACATGGATTTTGAAAATTCTAGAGAGAATTTTAAAAGCTTCAAGAGAATTTCAACAATTTTGAGAGGGATTTGAAAAGTTTCAGTGGGAATGGGAAGAACTGGGACAAAAATTGGAAAATTTTTAAGGGACTTTGAAAAAATTTCAACTGGAATTTTAGCCATTTTTTGACGTGAAATTGTAAACATGTGGCCATGGATTTTGAAAATTCTAGAGAGAATTTTAAAAGCTTCAAGAGAATTTCAACAATTTTGAGAGGGATTTGAAAAGTTTCAATGGGAATGGGAAGAATTGGGACAAAAATTGGAAAATTTTTAAGGGACTTTGAAAAAATTTCAACTGGAATTTTAGCCATTTTTTGACGTGAAATTGTAAACATGTGGACATGGATTTTGAAAATTCTAGAGAGAATTTTAAAAGCTTCAAGAGAATTTCAACAATTTTGAGAGGGATTTGAAAAGTTTCAATGGGAATGGGAAGAATTGGGACAAAAATTGGAAAATTTTTAAGGGACTTTGAAAAAATTTCAACTGGAATTTTAGCCATTTTTTGACGTGAAATTGTAAACATGTGGCCATGGATTTTGAAAATTCTAGAGAGAATTTTAAAAGCTTCAACAGAATTTCAACAATTTTGAGAGGGATTTGAAAAGTTTCAATGGGAATGGGAAGAATTGGGACAAAAATTGGAAAATTTTTAAGGGACTTTGAAAAAATTTCAACTGGAATTTTAGCAATTTTTTGACGTGAAATTGTAAACATGTGGACATGGATTTTGAAAATTCTAGAGAGAATTTTAAAAGCTTCAAGAGAATTTCAACAATTTTGAGAGGGATTTGAAAAGTTTCAATGGGAATGGGAAGAATTGGGACAAAAATTGGAAAATTTTTAAGGGACTTTGAAAAAATTTCAACTGGAATTTTAGCCATTTTTTGACGTGAAATTGTAAACATGTGGACATGGATTTTGAAAATTCTAGAGAGAATTTTAAAAGCTTCAACAGAATTTCAACAATTTTGAGAGGGATTTGAAAAGTTTCAATGGGAATGGGAAGAATTGGGACAAAAATTGGAAAATTTTTAAGGGACTTTGAAAAAATTTCAACTGGAATTTTAGCCATTTTTTGACGTGAAATTGTAAACATGTGGACATGGATTTTGAAAATTCTAGAGAGAATTTTAAAAGCTTCAAGAGAATTTCAACAATTTTGAGAGGGATTTGAAAAGTTTCAATGGGAATGGGAAGAATTGGGACAAAAATTGGAAAATTTTTAAGGGACTTTGAAAAAATTTCAACTGGAATTTTAGCCATTTTTTGACGTGAAATTGTAAACATGTGGACATGGATTTTGAAAATTCTAGAGAGAATTTTAAAAGCTTCAACAGAATTTCAACAATTTTGAGAGGGATTTGAAAAGTTTCAATGGGAATGGGAAGAATTGGGACAAAAATTGGAAAATTTTTAAGGGACTTTGAAAAAATTTCAACTGGAATTTTAGCCATTTTTTGACGTGAAATTTTAAACATGTGGCCATGGATTTGGAAAATTCTAGAGAGAATTTTAAAAGCTTCAAGAGAATTTCAACAATTTTGAGAGGGATTTGAAAAGTTTCAATGGGAATGGGAAGAATTGGGACAAAAATTGGAAAATTTTTAAGGGACTTTGAAAAAATTTCAACTGGAATTTTAGCCATTTTTTGTCGTGAAATTGTAAACATGTGGCCATGGATTTTGAAAATTCTAGAGAGAATTTTAAAAGCTTCAACAGAATTTCAACAATTTTGAGAGGGATTTGAAAAGTTTCAATGGGAATGGGAAGAATTGGGACAAAAATTGGAAAATTTTTAAGGGACTTTGAAAAAATTTCAACTGGAATTTTAGCCATTTTTTGATGTGAAATTGTAAACATGTTGAAGTGGATTTTGAAAATTCTAGAGAGAATTTTAAAAGCTTCAACAGAATTTCAACAATTTTGAGAGGGATTTGAAAAGTTTCAATGGGAATGGGAAGAATTGGGACAAAAATTGGAAAATTTTTAAGGGACTTTGAAAAAATTTCAACTGGAATTTTAGCCATTTTTTGACGTGAAATTGTAAACATGTGGCCATGGATTTTGAAAATTCTAGAGAGAATTTTAAAAGCTTCAAGAGAATTTCAACAATTTTGAGAGGGATTTGAAAAGTTTCAATGGGAATGGGAAGAATTGGGACAAAAATTGGAAAATTTTTAAGGGACTTTGAAAAAATTTCAACTGGAATTTTAGCCATTTTTTGACGTGAAATTGTAAACATGTGGACATGGATTTTGAAAATTCTAGAGAGAATTTTAAAAGCTTCAAGAGAATTTCAACAATTTTGAGAGGGATTTGAAAAGTTTCAATGGGAATGGGAAGAATTGGGACAAAAATTGGAAAATTTGAAGGGACTTTGAAAAAATTTCAACTGGAATTTTAGCCATTTTGTTACGTGAAATTGTAAACATGTGGACATGGATTTTGAAAATTCTAGAGAGAATTTTAAAAGCTTCAACAGCATTTCAACAATTTTGAGAGGGATTTGAAAAGTTTCAATGGGAATGGGAAGAATTGGGACAAAAATTGGAAAATTTTTAAGGGACTTTGAAAAAATTTCAACTGGAATTTTAGCCATTTTTTGTCGTGAAATTGTAAACATGTGGACATGGATTTTGAAAATTCTAGAGAGAATTTTAAAAGCTTCAACAGAATTTCAACAATTTTGAGAGGGATTTGAAAAGTTTCAATGGGAATGGGAAGAACTGGGACAAAAATTGGAAAATTTTTAAGGGACTTTGAAAAAATTTCAACTGGAATTTTAGCCATTTTTTGATGTGAAATTGTAAACATGTTGAAGTGGATTTTGAAAATTCTAGAGAGAATTTTAAAAGCTTCAAGAGAATTTCAACAATTTTGAGAGGGATTTGAAAAGTTTCAATGGGAATGGGAAGAATTGGGACAAAAATTGGAAAATTTTTAAGGGACTTTGAAAAAATTTCAACTGGAATTTTAGCCATTTTTTGATGTGAAATTGTAAACATGTTGAAGTGGATTTTGAAAATTCTAGAGAGAATTTTAAAAGCTTCAAGAGAATTTCAACAATTTTGAGAGGGATTTGAAAAGTTTCAATGGGAATGGGAAGAATTGGGACAAAAATTGGAAAATTTTTAAGGGACTTTGAAAAAATTTCAACTGGAATTTTAGCCATTTTTTGACGTGAAATTGTAAACATGTGGACATGGATTTTGAAAATTCTAGAGAGAATTTTAAAAGCTTCAACAGAATTTCAACAATTTTGAGAGGGATTTGAAAAGTTTCAATGGGAATGGGAAGAATTGGGACAAAAATTGGAAAATTTTTAAGGGACTTTGAAAAAATTTCAACTGGAATTTTAGCCATTTTTTGACGTGAAATTGTAAACATGTGGACATGGATTTTGAAAATTGTAGAGAGAATTTTTAAAGCTTCAACAGAATTTCAACAATTTTGAGAGGGATTTGAAAAGTTTCAATGGGAATGGGAAGAATTGGGACAAAAATTGGAAAATTTTTAAGGGACTTTGAAAAAATTTCATCTGGAATTTTAGCAATTTTTTGACGTGAAATTGTAAACATGTGGCCATGGATTTTGAAAATTCTAGAGAGAATTTTAAAAGCTTCAAGAGAATTTCAACAATTTTGAGAGGGATTTGAAAAGTTTCAATGGGAATGGGAAGAATTGGGACAAAAATTGGAAAATTTTTAAGGGACTTTGAAAAAATTTCAACTGGAATTTTAGCCATTTTTTGACGTGAAATTGTAAACATGTGGCCATGGATTTTGAAAATTCTAGAGAGAATTTTAAAAGCTTCAAGAGAATTTCAACAATTTTGAGAGGGATTTGAAAAGTTTCAATGGGAATGGGAAGAATTGGGACAAAAATTGGAAAATTTTTAAGGGACTTTGAAAAAATTTCAACTGGAATTTTAGCCATTTTTTGATGTGAAATTGTAAACATGTTGAAGTGGATTTTGAAAATTCTAGAGAGAATTTTAAAAGCTTCAACAGAATTTCAACAATTTTGAGAGGGATTTGAAAAGTTTCAATGGGAATGGGAAGAATTGGGACAAAAATTGGAAAATTTTTAAGGGACTTTGAAAAAATTTCAACTGGAATTTTAGCCATTTTTTGACGTGAAATTGTAAACATGTGGACATGGATTTTGAAAATTCTAGAGAGAATTTGAAAAGCTTCAACAGAATTTCAACAATTTTGAGAGGGATTTGAAAAGTTTCAATGGGAATGGGAAGAATTGGGACAAAAATTGGAAAATTTGAAGGGACTTTGAAAAAATTTCAACTGGAATTTTAGCCATTTTGTTACGTGAAATTGTAAACATGTGGACATGGATTTTGAAAATTCTAGAGAGAATTTTAAAAGCTTCAAGAGAATTTCAACAATTTTGAGAGGGATTTGAAAAGTTTCAATGGGAATGGGAAGAATTGGGACAAAAATTGGAAAATTTTTAAGGGACTTTGAAAAAATTTCAACTGGAATTTTAGCAATTTTTTGACGTGAAATTGTAAACATGTGGACATGGATTTTGAAAATTCTAGAGAGAATTTTAAAAGCTTCAACAGAATTTCAACAATTTTGAGAGGGATTTGAAAAGTTTCAATGGGAATGGGAAGAATTGGGACAAAAATTGGAAAATTTGTAAGGGACTTTGAAAAAATTTCAACTGGAATTTTAGCCAATTTTTGACGTGAAATTGTAAACATGTGGACATGGATTTTGAAAATTCTAGAGAGAATTTTAAAAGCTTTAACAGAATTTCAACAATTTTGAGAGGGATTTGAAAAGTTTCAATGGGAATGGGAAGAATTGGGACAAAAATTGGAAAATTTGAAGGGACTTTGAAAAAATTTCAACTGGAATTTTAGCCATTTTTTTATGTGAAATTGTAAACATGTGGCCATGGATTTTGAAAATTCTAGAGAGAATTTTAAAAGCTTCAAGAGAATTTCAACAATTTTGAGAGGGATTTGAAAAGTTTCAATGGGAATGGGAAGAATTGGGACAAAAATTGGAAAATTTTTAAGGGACTTTGAAAAAATTTCAACTGGAATTTTAGCCATTTTTTGATGTGAAATTGTAAACATGTTGAAGTGGATTTTGAAAATTCTAGAGAGAATTTTAAAAGCTTCAACAGAATTTCAACAATTTTGAGAGGGATTTGAAAAGTTTCAATGGGAATGGGAAGAATTGGGACAAAAATTGGAAAATTTTTAAGGGACTTTGAAAAAATTTCAACTGGAATTTTAGCCATTTTTTGACGTGAAATTGTAAACATGTGGACATGGATTTTGAAAATTCTAGAGAGAATTTGAAAAGCTTCAACAGAATTTCAACAATTTTGAGAGGGATTTGAAAAGTTTCAATGGGAATGGGAAGAATTGGGACAAAAATTGGAAAATTTTGAAGGGACTTTGAAAAAATTTCAACTGGAATTTTAGCCATTTTTTGACGTGAAATTGTAAACATGTGGACATGGATTTTGAAAATTCTAGAGAGAATTTGAAAAGCTTCAACAGAATTTCAACAATTTTGAGAGGGATTTGAAAAGTTTCAATGGGAATGGGAAGAATTGGGACAAAAATTGGAAAATTTGAAGGGACTTTGAAAAAATTTCAACTGGAATTTTAGCCATTTTGTTACGTGAAATTGTAAACATGTGGACATGGATTTTGAAAATTCTAGAGAGAATTTTAAAAGCTTCAAGAGAATTTCAACAATTTTGAGAGGGATTTGAAAAGTTTCAATGGGAATGGGAAGAATTGGGACAAAAATTGGAAAATTTTTAAGGGACTTTGAAAAAATTTCAACTGGAATTTTAGCAATTTTTTGACGTGAAATTGTAAACATGTGGCCATGGATTTTGAAAATTCTAGAGAGAATTTTAAAAGCTTCAACAGAATTTCAACAATTTTGAGAGGGATTTGAAAAGTTTCAATGGGAATGGGAAGAATTGGGACAAAAATTGGAAAATTTGTAAGGGACTTTGAAAAAATTTCAACTGGAATTTTAGCCAATTTTTGACGTGAAATTGTAAACATGTGGACATGGATTTTGAAAATTCTAGAGAGAATTTTAAAAGCTTTAACAGAATTTCAACAATTTTGAGAGGGATTTGAAAAGTTTCAAT
>NW_028115232.1:0-36331 GCF_964273445.1 Streptopelia decaocto | reverse complement strand
AAATTTTTAAGGGACTTTGAAAAAATTTCAACTGGAATTTTAGCCATTTTTTGACGTGAAATTGTAAACATGTGGCCATGGATTTTGAAAATTCTAGAGAGAATTTTAAAAGCTTCAACAGAATTTCAACAATTTTGAGAGGGATTTGAAAAGTTTCAATGGGAATGGGAAGAATTGGGACAAAAATTGGAAAATTTTTAAGGGACTTTGAAAAAATTTCAACTGGAATTTTAGCCATTTTTTGACGTGAAATTGTAAACATGTGGACATGGATTTGAAAATTCTAGAGAGAATTTTAAAAGCTTCAAGAGAATTTCAACAATTTTGAGAGGGATTTGAAAAGTTTCAATGGGAATGGGAAGAATTGGGACAAAAATTGGAACATTTTTAAGGGACTTTGAAAAAATTTCAACTGGAATTTTAGCCATTTTTTGACGTGAAATTGTAAACATGTTGAAGTGGATTTTGAAAATTCTAGAGAGAATTTTAAAAGCTTCAAGAGAATTTCAAAAATTTGAGAGGGATTTGAAAAGTTTAAATGGGAATGGGAAGAATTGGGACAAAAATTGGAAAATTTTTAAGGGACTTTGAAAAAATTTCAACTGGAATTTTAGCCATTTTTTGACATGAAATTGTAAACATGTGGACATGGATTTTGAAAATTCTAGAGAGAATTTTTAAAGCTTCAAGAGAATTTCAACAATTTTGAGAGGGATTTGAAAAGTTTCAATGGGAATGGGAAGAATTGGGACAAAAATTGGAAAATTTTTAAGGGACTTTGAAAAAATTTCAACTGGAATTTTAGCCATTTTTTGACGTGAAATTGTAAACATGTGGACATGGATTTTGAAAATTCTAGAGAGAATTTTAAAAGCTTCAACAGAATTTCAACAATTTTGAGAGGGATTTGAAAAGTTTCAATGGGAATGGGAAGAATTGGGACAAAAATTGGAAAATTTTTAAGGGACTTTGAAAAAATTTCAACTGGAATTTTAGCCATTTTTTGATGTGAAATTGTAAACATGTGGACATGGATTTCGAAAATTCTAGAGAGAATTTTAAAAGCTTCAACAGAATTTCAACAATTTTGAGAGGGATTTGAAAAGTTTCAATGGGAATGGGAAGAATTGGGACAAAAATTGGAAAATTTTTAAGGGACTTTGAAAAAATTTCAACTGGAATTTTAGCCATTTTTTGACGTGAAATTGTAAACATGTGGCCATGGATTTTGAAAATTCTAGAGAGAATTTTAAAAGCTTCAACAGAATTTCAACAATTTTGAGAGGGATTTGAAAAGTTTCAATGGGAATGGGAAGAATTGGGACAAAAATTGGAAAATTTTTAAGGGACTTTGAAAAAATTTCAACTGGAATTTTAGCCATTTTTTGACGTGAAATTGTAAACATGTGGACATGGATTTTGAAAATTCTAGAGAGAATTTTAAAAGCTTCAAGAGAATTTCAACAATTTTGAGAGGGATTTGAAAAGTTTCAATGGGAATGGGAAGAATTGGGACAAAAATTGGAACATTTTTAAGGGACTTTGAAAAAATTTCAACTGGAATTTTAGCCATTTTTTGACGTGAAATTGTAAACATGTGGACATGGATTTTGAAAATTCTAGAGAGAATTTTAAAAGCTTCAAGAGAATTTCAACAATTTTGAGAGGGATTTGAAAAGTTTCAATGGGAATGGGAAGAATTGGGACAAAAATTGGAAAATTTTTAAGGGACTTTGAAAAAATTTCAACTGGAATTTTAGCCATTTTTTGACGTGAAATTGTAAACATGTGGACATGGATTTTGAAAATTCTAGAGAGAATTTTAAAAGCTTCAACAGAATTTCAACAATTTTGAGAGGGATTTGAAAAGTTTCAATGGGAATGGCAAGAATTGGGACAAAAATTGGAAAATTTTTAAGGGACTTTGAAAAAATTTCAACTGGAATTTTAGCCATTTTTTGATGTGAAATTGTAAACATGTGGACATGGATTTTGAAAATTCTAGAGAGAATTTTAAAAGCTTCAAGAGAATTTCAACAATTTTGAGAGGGATTTGAAAAGTTTCAATGGGAATGGGAAGAATTGGGACAAAAATTGGAAAATTTTTAAGGGACTTTGAAAAAATTTCAACTGGAATTTTAGCCATTTTTTGATGTGAAATTGTAAACATGTGGACATGGATTTTGAAAATTCTAGAGAGAATTTTAAAAGCTTCAAGAGAATTTCAACAATTTTGAGAGGGATTTGAAAAGTTTCAATGGGAATGGGAAGAATTGGGACAAAAATTGGAAAATTTTTAAGGGACTTTGAAAAAATTTCAACTGGAATTTTTAGCCATTTTTTGACGTGAAATTGTAAACATGTGGCCATGGATTTTGAAAATTCTAGAGAGAATTTTAAAAGCTTCAACAGAATTTCAACAATTTTGAGAGGGATTTGAAAAGTTTCAATGGGAATGGGAAGAATTGGGACAAAAATTGGAAAATTTTTAAGGGACTTTGAAAAAATTTCAACTGGAATTTTAGCAATTTTTTGACGTGAAATTGTAAACATGTTGAAGTGGATTTTGAAAATTCTAGAGAGAATTTTAAAAGCTTCAACAGAATTTCAACAATTTTGAGAGGGATTTGAAAAGTTTCAATGGGAATGGGAAGAATTGGGACAAAAATTGGAACATTTTGAAGGGACTTTGAAAAATTTCAACTGGAATTTTAGCAATTTTTTGACGTGAAATTGTAAACATGTTGAAGTGGATTTTGAAAATTCTAGAGAGAATTTTAAAAGCTTCAAGAGAATTTCAACAATTTTGAGAGGGATTTGAAAAGTTTCAATGGGAATGGGAAGAATTGGGACAAAAATTGGAAAATTTTTAAGGGACTTTGAAAAAATTTCAACTGGAATTTTAGCCATTTTTTGATGTGAAATTGTAAACATGTGGCCATGGATTTTGAAAATTCTAGAGAGAATTTTAAAAGCTTCAAGAGAATTTCAACAATTTTGAGAGGGATTTGAAAAGTTTCAATGGGAATGGGAAGAATTGGGACAAAAATTGGAAAACTTTTAAGGGACTTTGAAAAAATTTCAACTGGAATTTTAGCCATTTTTTGACGTGAAATTGTAAACATGTTGAAGTGGATTTTGAAAATTCTAGAGAGAATTTTAAAAGCTTCAACAGAATTTCAACAATTTTGAGAGGGATTTGAAAAGTTTCAATGGGAATGGGAAGAATTGGGACAAAAATTGGAAAATTTTTAAGGGACTTTGAAAAAATTTCAACTGGAATTTTAGCCATTTTTTGACGTGAAATTGTAAACATGTGGACATGGATTTTGAAAATTCTAGAGAGAATTTTAAAAGCTTCAACAGAATTTCAACAATTTTGAGAGGGATTTGAAAAGTTTCAATGGGAATGGGAAGAATTGGGACAAAAATTGGAAAATTTTAAGGGACTTTGAAAAAATTTCAACTGGAATTTTAGCCATTTTTTGACGTGAAATTGTAAACATGTGGACATGGATTTTGAAAATTCTAGAGAGAATTTTAAAAGCTTCAAGAGAATTTCAACAATTTTGAGAGGGATTTGAAAAGTTTCAATGGGAATGGGAAGAATTGGGACAAAAATTGGAAAATTTTTAAGGGACTTTGAAAAAATTTCAACTGGAATTTTAGCCATTTTTTGACGTGAAATTGTAAACATGTTGAAGTGGATTTTGAAAATTCTAGAGAGAATTTTAAAAGCTTCAAGAGAATTTCAACAATTTTGAGAGGGATTTGAAAAGTTTCAATGGGAATGGGAAGAATTGGGACAAAAATTGGAAAATTTTTAAGGGACTTTGAAAAAATTTCAACTGGAATTTTAGCCATTTTTTGACGTGAAATTGTAAACATGTGGACATGGATTTTGAAAATTCTAGAGAGAATTTTAAAAGCTTCAAGAGAATTTCAACAATTTTGAGAGGGATTTGAAAAGTTTCAATGGGAATGGGAAGAATTGGGACAAAAATTGGAAAATTTTGAAGGGACTTTGAAAAAATTTCAACTGGAATTTTAGCCATTTTTTGACGTGAAATTGTAAACCTGTTGAAGTGGATTTTGAAAATTCTAGAGAGAATTTTAAAAGCTTCAACAGAATTTCAACAATTTTGAGAGGGATTTGAAAAGTTTCAATGGGAATGGCAAGAATTGGGACAAAAATTGGAAAATTTTTAAGGGACTTTGAAAAAATTTCAACTGGAATTTTAGCAATTTTTTGACGTGAAATTGTAAACATGTTGAAGTGGATTTTGAAAATTCTAGAGAGAATTTTAAAAGCTTCAACAGAATTTCAACAATTTTGAGAGGGATTTGAAAAGTTTCAATGGGAATGGGAAGAATTGGGACAAAAATTGGAAAATTTTTAAGGGACTTTGAAAAAATTTCAACTGGAATTTTAGCCATTTTTTGACGTGAAATTGTAAACATGTGGACATGGATTTTGAAAATTCTAGAGAGAATTTTAAAAGCTTCAAGAGAATTTCAACAATTTTGAGAGGGATTTGAAAAGTTTCAATGGGAATGGGAAGAATTGGGACAAAAATTGGAAAATTTTTAAGGGACTTTGAAAAAATTTCAACTGGAATTTTAGCCATTTTTTGACGTGAAATTGTAAACATGTGGACATGGATTTTGAAAATTCTAGAGAGAATTTTAAAAGCTTCAAGAGAATTTCAACAATTTTGAGAGGGATTTGAAAAGTTTCAATGGGAATGGGAAGAATTGGGACAAAAATTGGAAAATTTTTAAGGGACTTTGAAAAAATTTCAACTGGTATTTTAGCCATTTTTTGACGTGAAATTGTAAACATGTGGACATGGATTTTGAAAATTCTAGAGAGAATTTTAAAAGCTTCAACAGAATTTCAACAATTTTGAGAGGGATTTGAAAAGTTTCAATGGGAATGGGAAGAATTGGGACAAAAATTGGAAAATTTTAAGGGACTTGGAAAAAATTTCAACTGGAATTTTAGCAATTTTTTGACGTGAAATTGTAAACATGTGGACATGGATTTTGAAAATTCTAGAGAGAATTTTAAAAGCTTCAAGAGAATTTCAACAATTTTGAGAGGGATTTGAAAAGTTTCAATGGGAATGGGAAGAATTGGGACAAAAATTGGAAAATTTTTAAGGGACTTTGAAAAAATTTCAACTGGAATTTTAGCAATTTTTTGACGTGAAATTGTAAACATGTTGAAGTGGATTTTGAAAATTCTAGAGAGAATTTTAAAAGCTTCAACAGAATTTCAACAATTTTGAGAGGGATTTGAAAAGTTTCAATGGGAATGGGAAGAATTGGGACAAAAATTGGAAAATTTTTAAGGGACTTTGAAAAAATTTCAACTGGAATTTTAGCCATTTTTTGATGTGAAATTGTAAACATGTGGCCATGGACTTTGAAAATTCTAGAGAGAATTTTAAAAGCTTCAAGAGAATTTCAACAATTTTGAGAGGGATTTGAAAAGTTTCAATGGGAATGGGAAGAATTGGGACAAAAATTGGAAAACTTTTAAGGGACTTTGAAAAAATTTCAACTGGAATTTTAGCCATTTTTTGACGTGAAATTGTAAACATGTGGACATGGATTTTGAAAATTCTAGAGAGAATTTTAAAAGCTTCAAGAGAATTTCAACAATTTTGAGAGGGATTTGAAAAGTTTCAATGGGAATGGGAAGAATTGGGACAAAAATTGGAAAATTTTGAAGGGACATTGAAAAAATTTCAACTGGAATTTTAGCCATTTTTTGACGTGAAATTGTAAACATGTGGACATGGATTTTGAAAATTCTAGAGAGAATTTTAAAAGCTTCAAGAGAATTTCAACAATTTTGAGAGGGATTTGAAAAGTTTCAATGGGAATGGGAAGAATTGGGACAAAAATTGGAAAATTTTTAAGGGACTTTGAAAAAATTTCAACTGGAATTTTAGCCATTTTTTGATGTGAAATTGTAAACATGTGGACATGGATTTCGAAAACTCTAGAGAGAATTTTAAAAGCTTCAACAGAATTTCAACAATTTTGAGAGGGATTTGAAAAGTTTCAATGGGAATGGGAAGAATTGGGACAAAAATTGGAAAATTTTTAAGGGACTTTGAAAAAATTTCAACTGGAATTTTAGCCATTTTTTGACGTGAAATTGTAAACATGTTGAAGTGGATTTTGAAAATTCTAGAGAGAATTTTAAAAGCTTCAACAGAATTTCAACAATTTTGAGAGGGATTTGAAAAGTTTCAATGGGAATGGGAAGAATTGGGACAAAAATTGGAACATTTTTAAGGGACTTTGAAAAAATTTCAACTGGAATTTTAGCCATTTTTTGACGTGAAATTGTAAACATGTGGACATGGATTTCGAAAATTCTAGAGAGAATTTTAAAAGCTTCAACAGAATTTCAACAATTTTGAGAGGGATTTGAAAAGTTTCAATGGGAATGGGAAGAATTGGGACAAAAATTGGAAAATTTTTAAGGGACTTTGAAAAAATTTCAACTGGAATTTTAGCCATTTTTTGACGTGAAATTGTAAACATGTGGACATGGATTTTGAAAATTCTAGAGAGAATTTTAAAAGCTTCAAGAGAATTTCAACAATTTTGAGAGGGATTTGAAAAGTTTCAATGGGAATGGGAAGAATTGGGACAAAAATTGGAAAATTTTTAAGGGACTTTGAAAAAATTTCAACTGGAATTTTAGCAATTTTTTGACGTGAAATTGTAAACATGTTGAAGTGGATTTTGAAAATTCTAGAGAGAATTTTAAAAGCTTCAACAGAATTTCAACAATTTTGAGAGGGATTTGAAAAGTTTCAATGGGAATGGGAAGAATTGGGACAAAAATTGGAAAATTTTTAAGGGACTTTGAAAAAATTTCAACAGGAATTTTAGCCATTTTTTGACGTGAAATTGTAAACATGTGGACATGGATTTTGAAAATTCTAGAGAGAATTTTAAAAGCTTCAAGAGAATTTCAACAATTTTGAGAGGGATTTGAAAAGTTTCAATGGGAATGGGAAGAATTGGGACAAAAATTGGAAAACTTTTAAGGGACTTTGAAAAAATTTCAACTGGAATTTTAGCCATTTTTTGACGTGAAATTGTAAACATGTGGACATGGATTTTGAAAATTCTAGAGAGAATTTTAAAAGCTTCAAGAGAATTTCAACAATTTTGAGAGGGATTTGAAAAGTTTCAATGGGAATGGCAAGAATTGGGACAAAAATTGGAAAATTTTTAAGGGACTTTGAAAAAATTTCAACTGGAATTTTAGCCATTTTTTGATGTGAAATTGTAAACATGTGGACATGGATTTCGAAAACTCTAGAGAGAATTTTAAAAGCTTCAACAGAATTTCAACAATTTTGAGAGGGATTTGAAAAGTTTCAATGGGAATGGGAAGAATTGGGACAAAAATTGGAAAATTTTTAAGGGACTTTGAAAAAATTTCAACTGGAATTTTAGCAATTTTTTGACGTGAAATTGTAAACATGTTGAAGTGGATTTTAAAAATTCTAGAGAGAATTTTAAAAGCTTCAAGAGAATTTCAACAATTTTGAGAGGGATTTGAAAAGTTTCAATGGGAATGGGAAGAATTGGGACAAAAATTGGAAAATTTTTAAGGGACTTTGAAAAAATTTCAACTGGAATTTTAGCCATTTTTTGACGTGAAATTGTAAACATGTGGACATGGATTTTGAAAATTCTAGAGAGAATTTTTAAAGCTTCAAGAGAATTTCAACAATTTTGAGAGGGATTTGAAAAGTTTCAATGGGAATGGGAAGAATTGGGACAAAAATTGGAAAATTTTTAAGGGACTTTGAAAAAATTTCAACTGGAATTTTAGCCATTTTTTGACATGAAATTGTAAACATGTGGACATGGATTTTGAAAATTCTAGAGAGAATTTTAAAAGCTTCAAGAGAATTTCAACAATTTTGAGAGGGATTTGAAAAGTTTCAATGGGAATGGGAAGAATTGGGACAAAAATTGGAAAATTTTTAAGGGACTTTGAAAAAATTTCAACTGGAATTTTAGCCATTTTTTGACGTGAAATTGTAAACATGTGGCCATGGATTTGGAAAATTCTAGAGAGAATTTTAAAAGCTTCAAGAGAATTTCAACAATTTTGAGAGGGATTTGAAAAGTTTCAATGGGAATGGGAAGAATTGGGACAAAAATTGGAAAATTTTTAAGGGACTTTGAAAAAATTTCAACTGGAATTTTAGCAATTTTTTGACGTGAAATTGTAAACATGTTGAAGTGGATTTTGAAAATTCTAGAGAGAATTTTAAAAGCTTCAAGAGAATTTCAACAATTTTGAGAGGGATTTGAAAAGTTTCAATGGGAATGGGAAGAATTGGGACAAAAATTGGAAAATTTTTAAGGGACTTTGAAAAAATTTCAACTGGAATTTTAGCCATTTTTTGACATGAAATTGTAAACATGTGGACATGGATTTTGAAAATTCTAGAGAGAATTTTAAAAGCTTCAAGAGAATTTCAACAATTTTGAGAGGGATTTGAAAAGTTTCAATGGGAATGGGAAGAATTGGGACAAAAATTGGAAAATTTTTAAGGGACTTTGAAAAAATTTCAACTGGAATTTTAGCCATTTTTTGACGTGAAATTGTAAACGTGGACAAGGATTTTGAAAATTCTAGAGAGAATTTTAAAAGCTTCAAGAGAATTTCAACAATTTTGAGAGGGATTTGAAAAGTTTCAATGGGAATGGGAAGAATTGGGACAAAAATTGGAAAACTTTTAAGGGACTTTGAAAAAATTTCAACTGGAATTTTAGCCATTTTTTTATGTGAAATTGTAAACATGTTGAAGTGGATTTTGAAAATTCTAGAGAGAATTTTAAAAGCTTCAAGAGAATTTCAAAAATTTGAGAGGGATTTGAAAAGTTTCAATGGGAATGGGAAGAATTGGGACAAAAATTGGAAAATATTTAAGGGACTTTGAAAAAATTTCAACTGGAATTTTAGCCATTTTTTGACGTGAAATTGTAAACATGTTGAAGTGGATTTTGAAAATTCTAGAGAGAATTTTAAAAGCTTCAAGAGAATTTCAACAATTTTGAGAGGGATTTGAAAAGTTTCAATGGGAATGGGAAGAATTGGGACAAAAATTGGAAAATTTTTAAGGGACTTTGAAAAAATTTCAACTGGAATTTTAGCCATTTTTTGACGTGAAATTGTAAACATGTGGACATGGATTTTGAAAATTCTAGAGAGAATTTTAAAAGCTTCAAGAGAATTTCAACAATTTTGAGAGGGATTTGAAAAGTTTCAATGGGAATGGGAAGAATTAAGACAAAAATTGGAAAATTTTTAAGGGACTTTGAAAAAATTTCAACTGGAATTTTAGCCATTTTTTGATGTGAAATTGTAAACATGTGGACATGGATTTTGAAAATTCTAGAGAGAATTTTAAAAGCTTCAAGAGAATTTCAACAATTTTGAGAGGGATTTGAAAAGTTTCAATGGGAATGGGAAGAATTGGGACAAAAATTGGAACATTTTTAAGGGACTTTGAAAAAATTTCAACTGGAATTTTAGCCATTTTTTGACGTGAAATTGTAAACATGTGGACATGGATTTTGAAAATTCTAGAGAGAATTTTAAAAGCTTCAAGAGAATTTCAACAATTTTGAGAGGGATTTGAAAAGTTTCAATGGGAATGGGAAGAATTGGGACAAAAATTGGAACATTTTTAAGGGACTTTGAAAAAATTTCAACTGGAATTTTAGCCATTTTTTGACGTGAAATTGTAAACATGTTGAAGTGGATTTTGAAAATTCTAGAGAGAATTTTAAAAGCTTCAAGAGAATTTCAACAATTTTGAGAGGGATTTGAAAAGTTTCAATGGGAATGGGAAGAATTGGGACAAAAATTGGAAAATTTTTAAGGGACTTTGAAAAAATTTCAACTGGAATTTTAGCAATTTTTTGACGTGAAATTGTAAACATGTTGAAGTGGATTTTGAAAATTCTAGAGAGAATTTTAAAAGCTTCAACAGAATTTCAACAATTTTGAGAGGGATTTGAAAAGTTTCAATGGGAATGGGAAGAATTGGGACAAAAATTGGAAAATTTTTAAGGGACTTTGAAAAAATTTCAACTGGAATTTTAGCCATTTTTTGACATGAAATTGTAAACATGTGGACATGGATTTTGAAAATTCTAGAGAGAATTTTAAAAGCTTCAACAGAATTTCAACAATTTTGAGAGGGATTTGAAAAGTTTCAATGGGAATGGGAAGAATTGGGACAAAAATTGGAAAACTTTTAAGGGACTTTGAAAAAATTTCAACTGGAATTTTAGCCATTTTTTGACGTGAAATTGTAAACATGTGGCCATGGATTTTGAAAATTCTAGAGAGAATTTTAAAAGCTTCAACAGAATTTCAACAATTTTGAGAGGGATTTGAAAAGTTTCAATGGGAATGGGAAGAATTGGGACAAAAATTGGAAAACTTTTAAGGGACTTTGAAAAAATTTCAACTGGAATTTTAGCCATTTTTTTATGTGAAATTGTAAACATGTGGACATGGATTTTGAAAATTCTAGAGAGAATTTTAAAAGCTTCAAGAGAATTTCAACAATTTTGAGAGGGATTTGAAAGTTTCAATGGGAATGGGAAGAATTGGGACAAAAATTGGAAAATTTTTAAGGGACTTTGAAAAAATTTCAACTGGAATTTTAGCCATTTTTTGATGTGAAATTGTAAACATGTGGACATGGATTTCGAAAATTCTAGAGAGAATTTTAAAAGCTTCAAGAGAATTTCAACAATTTTGAGAGGGATTTGAAAAGTTTCAATGGGAATGGGAAGAATTGGGACAAAAATTGGAAAATTTTTAAGGGACTTTGAAAAAATTTCAACTGGAATTTTAGCCATTTTTTGACGTGAAATTGTAAACATGTGGACATGGATTTTGAAAATTCTAGAGAGAATTTTAAAAGCTTCAAGAGAATTTCAACAATTTTGAGAGGGATTTGAAAAGTTTCAATGGGAATGGGAAGAATTGGGACAAAAATTGGAAAATTTTTAAGGGACTTTGAAAAAATTTCAACTGGAATTTTAGCAATTTTTTGACGTGAAATTGTAAACATGTTGAAGTGGATTTTGAAAATTCTAGAGAGAATTTTAAAAGCTTCAACAGAATTTCAACAATTTTGAGAGGGATTTGAAAAGTTTCAATGGGAATGGGAAGAATTGGGACAAAAATTGGAAAATTTTTAAGGGACTTTGAAAAAATTTCAACTGGAATTTTAGCAATTTTTTGACGTGAAATTGTAAACATGTGGACATGGATTTTGAAAATTCTAGAGAGAATTTTAAAAGCTTCAACAGAATTTCAACAATTTTGAGAGGGATTTGAAAAGTTTCAATGGGAATGGGAAGAATTGGGACAAAAATTGGAAAACTTTTAAGGGACTTTGAAAAAATTTCAACTGGAATTTTAGCCATTTTTTGACGTGAAATTGTAAACATGTGGACATGGATTTTGAAAATTCTAGAGAGAATTTTAAAAGCTTCAAGAGAATTTCAACAATTTTGAGAGGGATTTGAAAAGTTTCAATGGGAATGGGAAGAATTGGGACAAAAATTGGAAAACTTTTAAGGGACTTTGAAAAAATTTCAACTGGAATTTTAGCCATTTTTTGACGTGAAATTGTAAACATGTGGACATGGATTTTGAAAATTCTAGAGAGAATTTTAAAAGCTTCAAGAGAATTTCAACAATTTTGAGAGGGATTTGAAAGTTTCAATGGGAATGGGAAGAATTGGGACAAAAATTGGAAAATTTTTAAGGGACTTTGAAAAAATTTCAACTGGAATTTTAGCCATTTTTTGACGTGAAATTGTAAACATGTGGACATGGATTTTGAAAATTCTAGAGAGAATTTTAAAAGCTTCAAGAGAATTTCAACAATTTTGAGAGGGATTTGAAAAGTTTCAATGGGAATGGGAAGAATTGGGACAAAAATTGGAAAATTTTTAAGGGACTTTGAAAAAATTTCAACTGGAATTTTAGCCATTTTTTGATGTGAAATTGTAAACATGTGGACATGGATTTCGAAAATTCTAGAGAGAATTTTAAAAGCTTCAAGAGAATTTCAACAATTTTGAGAGGGATTTGAAAAGTTTCAATGGGAATGGGAAGAATTGGGACAAAAATTGGAAAATTTTTAAGGGACTTTGAAAAAATTTCAACTGGAATTTTAGCCATTTTTTGATGTGAAATTGTAAACATGTGGACATGGATTTTGAAAATTCTAGAGAGAATTTTAAAAGCTTCAAGAGAATTTCAACAATTTTGAGAGGGATTTGAAAAGTTTCAATGGGAATGGGAAGAATTGGGACAAAAATTGGAACATTTTTAAGGGACTTTGAAAAAATTTCAACTGGAATTTTAACAATTTTTTGACGTGAAATTGTAAACATGTTGAAGTGGATTTTGAAAATTCTAGAGAGAATTTTAAAAGCTTCAACAGAATTTCAACAATTTTGAGAGGGATTTGAAAAGTTTCAATGGGAATGGGAAGAATTGGGACAAAAATTGGAAAATTTTTAAGGGACTTTGAAAAAATTTCAACTGGAATTTTAGCCATTTTTTGACGTGAAATTGTAAACATGTGGCCATGGATTTTGAAAATTCTAGAGAGAATTTTAAAAGCTTCAAGAGAATTTCAACAATTTTGAGAGGGATTTGAAAAGTTTCAATGGGAATGGGAAGAATTGGGACAAAAATTGGAAAACTTTTAAGGGACTTTGAAAAAATTTCAACTGGAATTTTAGCCATTTTTTGACGTGAAATTGTAAACATGTGGCCATGGATTTTGAAAATTCTAGAGAGAATTTTAAAAGCTTCAACAGAATTTCAACAATTTTGAGAGGGATTTGAAAAGTTTCAATGGGAATGGGAAGAATTGGGACAAAAATTGGAAAACTTTTAAGGGACTTTGAAAAAATTTCAACTGGAATTTTAGCCATTTTTTTATGTGAAATTGTAAACATGTGGACATGGATTTTGAAAATTCTAGAGAGAATTTTAAAAGCTTCAAGAGAATTTCAACAATTTTGAGAGGGATTTGAAAGTTTCAATGGGAATGGGAAGAATTGGGACAAAAATTGGAAAATTTTTAAGGGACTTTGAAAAAATTTCAACTGGAATTTTAGCCATTTTTTGATGTGAAATTGTAAACATGTGGACATGGATTTCGAAAATTCTAGAGAGAATTTTAAAAGCTTCAAGAGAATTTCAACAATTTTGAGAGGGATTTGAAAAGTTTCAATGGGAATGGGAAGAATTGGGACAAAAATTGGAAAATTTTTAAGGGACTTTGAAAAAATTTCAACTGGAATTTTAGCCATTTTTTGACGTGAAATTGTAAACATGTGGACATGGATTTTGAAAATTCTAGAGAGAATTTTAAAAGCTTCAAGAGAATTTCAACAATTTTGAGAGGGATTTGAAAAGTTTCAATGGGAATGGGAAGAATTGGGACAAAAATTGGAAAATTTTTAAGGGACTTTGAAAAAATTTCAACTGGAATTTTAGCAATTTTTTGACGTGAAATTGTAAACATGTTGAAGTGGATTTTGAAAATTCTAGAGAGAATTTTAAAAGCTTCAACAGAATTTCAACAATTTTGAGAGGGATTTGAAAAGTTTCAATGGGAATGGGAAGAATTGGGACAAAAATTGGAAAATTTTTAAGGGACTTTGAAAAAATTTCAACTGGAATTTTAGCAATTTTTTGACGTGAAATTGTAAACATGTGGACATGGATTTTGAAAATTCTAGAGAGAATTTTAAAAGCTTCAACAGAATTTCAACAATTTTGAGAGGGATTTGAAAAGTTTCAATGGGAATGGGAAGAATTGGGACAAAAATTGGAAAACTTTTAAGGGACTTTGAAAAAATTTCAACTGGAATTTTAGCCATTTTTTGACGTGAAATTGTAAACATGTGGCCATGGATTTTGAAAATTCTAGAGAGAATTTTAAAAGCTTCAAGAGAATTTCAACAATTTTGAGAGGGATTTGAAAAGTTTCAATGGGAATGGGAAGAATTGGGACAAAAATTGGAAAATTTTTAAGGGACTTTGAAAAAATTTCAACTGGAATTTTAGCCATTTTTTTATGTGAAATTGTAAACATGTGGACATGGATTTTGAAAATTCTAGAGAGAATTTTAAAAGCTTCAAGAGAATTTCAACAATTTTGAGAGGGATTTGAAAGTTTCAATGGGAATGGGAAGAATTGGGACAAAAATTGGAAAATTTTTAAGGGACTTTGAAAAAATTTCAACTGGAATTTTAGCCATTTTTTGACGTGAAATTGTAAACATGTGGACATGGATTTTGAAAATTCTAGAGAGAATTTTAAAAGCTTCAAGAGAATTTCAACAATTTTGAGAGGGATTTGAAAAGTTTCAATGGGAATGGGAAGAATTGGGACAAAAATTGGAAAATTTTTAAGGGACTTTGAAAAAATTTCAACTGGAATTTTAGCCATTTTTTGATGTGAAATTGTAAACATGTGGACATGGATTTCGAAAATTCTAGAGAGAATTTTAAAAGCTTCAAGAGAATTTCAACAATTTTGAGAGGGATTTGAAAAGTTTCAATGGGAATGGGAAGAATTGGGACAAAAATTGGAAAATTTTTAAGGGACTTTGAAAAAATTTCAACCGGAATTTTAGCCATTTTTTGACGTGAAATTGTAAACATGTGGACATGGATTTTGAAAATTCTAGAGAGAATTTTAAAAGCTTCAAGAGAATTTCAACAATTTTGAGAGGGATTTGAAAAGTTTCAATGGGAATGGGAAGAATTGGGACAAAAATTGGAAAATTTTTAAGGGACTTTGAAAAAATTTCAACTGGAATTTTAGCCATTTTTTGATGTGAAATTGTAAACATGTTGAAGTGGATTTTGAAAATTCTAGAGAGAATTTTTAAAGCTTCAACAGAATTTCAACAATTTTGAGAGGGATTTGAAAAGATTCAATGGGAATGGGAAGAATTGGGACAAAAATTGGAAAATTTTTAAGGGACTTTGAAAAAATTTCAACTGGAATTTTAGCAATTTTTTGACGTGAAATTGTAAACATGTGGACATGGATTTTGAAAATTCTAGAGAGAATTTTAAAAGCTTCAACAGAATTTCAACAATTTTGAGAGGGATTTGAAAAGTTTCAATGGGAATGGGAAGAATTGGGACAAAAATTGGAAAATTTTTAAGGGACTTTGAAAAAATTTCAACTGGAATTTTAGCCATTTTTTTACGTGAAATTGTAAACATGTGGACATGGATTTTGAAAATTCTAGAGAGAATTTTAAAAGCTTCAAGAGAATTTCAACAATTTTGAGAGGGATTTGAAAAGTTTCAATGGGAATGGGAAGAATTGGGACAAAAATTGGAACATTTTTAAGGGACTTTGAAAAAATTTCAACTGGAATTTTAGCCATTTTTTGACGTGAAATTGTAAACATGTTGAAGTGGATTTTGAAAATTCTAGAGAGAATTTTAAAAGCTTCAAGAGAATTTCAACAATTTTGAGAGGGATTTGAAAAGTTTCAATGGGAATGGGAAGAATTGGGACAAAAATTGGAAAATTTTTAAGGGACTTTGAAAAAATTTCAACTGGAATTTTAGCAATTTTTTGACGTGAAATTGTAAACATGTTGAAGTGGATTTTGAAAATTCTAGAGAGAATTTTAAAAGCTTCAAGAGAATTTCAACAATTTTGAGAGGGATTTGAAAAGTTTCAATGGGAATGGGAAGAATTGGGACAAAAATTGGAAAATTTTTAAGGGACTTTGAAAAAATTTCAACTGGAATTTTAGCCATTTTTTGACATGAAATTGTAAACATGTGGACATGGATTTTGAAAATTCTAGAGAGAATTTTAAAAGCTTCAACAGAATTTCAACAATTTTGAGAGGGATTTGAAAAGTTTCAATGGGAATGGGAAGAATTGGGACAAAAATTGGAAAATTTTTAAGGGACTTTGAAAAAATTTCAACTGGAATTTTAGCCATTTTTTGACGTGAAATTGTAAACATGTGGACATGGATTTTGAAAATTATAGAGAGAATTTTAAAAGCTTCAAGAGAATTTCAACAATTTTGAGAGGGATTTGAAAAGTTTCAATGGGAATGGGAAGAATTGGGACAAAAATTGGAAAACTTTTAAGGGACTTTGAAAAAATTTCAACTGGAATTTTAGCCATTTTTTGACGTGAAATTGTAAACATGTGGCCATGGATTTTGAAAATTCTAGAGAGAATTTTAAAAGCTTCAACAGAATTTCAACAATTTTGAGAGGGATTTGAAAAGTTTCAATGGGAATGGGAAGAATTGGGACAAAAATTGGAAAACTTTTAAGGGACTTTGAAAAAATTTCAACTGGAATTTTAGCCATTTTTTTATGTGAAATTGTAAACATGTGGCCATGGATTTTGAAAATTCTAGAGAGAATTTTAAATGCTTCAAGAGAATTTCAACAATTTTGAGAGGGATTTGAAAGTTTCAATGGGAATGGGAAGAATTGGGACAAAAATTGGAAAATTTTTAAGGGACTTTGAAAAAATTTCAACTGGAATTTTAGCCATTTTTTGATGTGAAATTGTAAACATGTGGACATGGATTTCGAAAATTCTAGAGAGAATTTTAAAAGCTTCAAGAGAATTTCAACAATTTTGAGAGGGATTTGAAAAGTTTCAATGGGAATGGGAAGAATTGGGACAAAAATTGGAAAATTTTTAAGGGACTTTGAAAAAATTTCAACTGGAATTTTAGCCATTTTTTGACGTGAAATTGTAAACATGTGGACATGGATTTTGAAAATTCTAGAGAGAATTTTAAAAGCTTCAAGAGAATTTCAACAATTTTGAGAGGGATTTGAAAAGTTTCAATGGGAATGGGAAGAATTGGGACAAAAATTGGAAAATTTTTAAGGGACTTTGAAAAAATTTCAACTGGAATTTTAGCAATTTTTTGACGTGAAATTGTAAACATGTTGAAGTGGATTTTGAAAATTCTAGAGAGAATTTTAAAAGCTTCAACAGAATTTCAACAATTTTGAGAGGGATTTGAAAAGTTTCAATGGGAATGGGAAGAATTGGGACAAAAATTGGAAAATTTTTAAGGGACTTTGAAAAAATTTCAACTGGAATTTTAGCAATTTTTTGACGTGAAATTGTAAACATGTGGACATGGATTTTGAAAATTCTAGAGAGAATTTTAAAAGCTTCAACAGAATTTCAACAATTTTGAGAGGGATTTGAAAAGTTTCAATGGGAATGGGAAGAATTGGGACAAAAATTGGAAAACTTTTAAGGGACTTTGAAAAAATTTCAACTGGAATTTTAGCCATTTTTTGACGTGAAATTGTAAACATGTGGCCATGGATTTTGAAAATTCTAGAGAGAATTTTAAAAGCTTCAAGAGAATTTCAACAATTTTGAGAGGGATTTGAAAAGTTTCAATGGGAATGGGAAGAATTGGGACAAAAATTGGAAAATTTTTAAGGGACTTTGAAAAAATTTCAACTGGAATTTTAGCCATTTTTTGATGTGAAATTGTAAACATGTGGACATGGATTTTGAAAATTCTAGAGAGAATTTTAAAAGCTTCAAGAGAATTTCAACAATTTTGAGAGGGATTTGAAAAGTTTCAATGGGAATGGGAAGAATTGGGACAAAATTGGAAAATTTTTAAGGGACTTTGAAAAAATTTCAACCGGAATTTTAGCCATTTTTTGACGTGAAATTGTAAACATGTGGACATGGATTTTGAAAATTCTAGAGAGAATTTTAAAAGCTTCAAGAGAATTTCAACAATTTTGAGAGGGATTTGAAAAGTTTCAATGGGAATGGGAAGAATTGGGACAAAAATTGGAAAATTTTTAAGGGACTTTGAAAAAATTTCAACTGGAATTTTAGCAATTTTTTGACGTGAAATTGTAAACATGTTGAAGTGGATTTTGAAAATTCTAGAGAGAATTTTTAAAGCTTCAACAGAATTTCAACAATTTTGAGAGGGATTTGAAAAGATTCAATGGGAATGGGAAGAATTGGGACAAAAATTGGAAAATTTTTAAGGGACTTTGAAAAAATTTCAACTGGAATTTTAGCAATTTTTTGACGTGAAATTGTAAACATGTGGACATGGATTTTGAAAATTCTAGAGAGAATTTTAAAAGCTTCAACAGAATTTCAACAATTTTGAGAGGGATTTGAAAAGTTTCAATGGGAATGGGAAGAATTGGGACAAAAATTGGAAAATTTTTAAGGGACTTTGAAAAAATTTCAACTGGAATTTTAGCCATTTTTTGACGTGAAATTGTAAACATGTGGACATGGATTTTGAAAATTCTAGAGAGAATTTTAAAAGCTTCAAGAGAATTTCAACAATTTTGAGAGGGATTTGAAAAGTTTCAATGGGAATGGGAAGAATTGGGACAAAAATTGGAAAATTTTTAAGGGACTTTGAAAAAATTTCAACTGGAATTTTAGCCATTTTTTGACGTGAAATTGTAAACATGTTGAAGTGGATTTTGAAAATTCTAGAGAGAATTTTAAAAGCTTCAAGAGAATTTCAACAATTTTGAGAGGGATTTGAAAAGTTTCAATGGGAATGGGAAGAATTGGGACAAAAATTGGAAAATTTTTAAGGGACTTTGAAAAAATTTCAACTGGAATTTTAGCAATTTTTTGACGTGAAATTGTAAACATGTTGAAGTGGATTTTGAAAATTCTAGAGAGAATTTTAAAAGCTTCAACAGAATTTCAACAATTTTGAGAGGGATTTGAAAAGTTTCAATGGGAATGGGAAGAATTGGGACAAAAATTGGAAAATTTTGAAGGGACTTTGAAAAAATTACAACTGGAATTTTAGCCATTTTTTGACATGAAATTGTAAACATGTGGACATGGATTTTGAAAATTCTAGAGAGAATTTTAAAAGCTTCAACAGAATTTCAACAATTTTGAGAGGGATTTGAAAAGTTTCAATGGGAATGGGAAGAATTGGGACAAAAATTGGAAAATTTTTAAGGGACTTTGAAAAAATTTCAACTGGAATTTTAGCCATTTTTTGACGTGAAATTGTAAACATGTGGACATGGATTTTGAAAATTATAGAGAGAATTTTAAAAGCTTCAAGAGAATTTCAACAATTTTGAGAGGGATTTGAAAAGTTTCAATGGGAATGGGAAGAATTGGGACAAAAATTGGAAAATTTTTAAGGGACTTTGAAAAAATTTCAACTGGAATTTTAGCCATTTTTTGACGTGAAATTGTAAACATGTGGCCATGGATTTTGAAAATTCTAGAGAGAATTTTAAAAGCTTCAAGAGAATTTCAACAATTTTGAGAGGGATTTGAAAAGTTTCAATGGGAATGGGAAGAATTGGGACAAAAATTGGAAAATTTTTAAGGGACTTTGAAAAAATTTCAACTGGAATTTTAGCCATTTTTTGACATGAAATTGTAAACATGTGGACATGGATTTTGAAAATTCTAGAGAGAATTTTAAAAGCTTCAACAGAATTTCAACAATTTTGAGAGGGATTTGAAAAGTTTCAATGGGAATGGGAAGAATTGGGACAAAAATTGGAAAATTTTTAAGGGACTTTGAAAAAATTTCAACTGGAATTTTAGCCATTTTTTGACGTGAAATTGTAAACATGTGGACATGGATTTTGAAAATTATAGAGAGAATTTTAAAAGCTTCAACAGAATTTCAACAATTTTGAGAGGGATTTGAAAAGTTTCAATGGGAATGGGAAGAATTGGGACAAAAATTGGAAAACTTTTAAGGGACTTTGAAAAAATTTCAACTGGAATTTTAGCCATTTTTTGACGTGAAATTGTAAACATGTGGCCATGGATTTTGAAAATTCTAGAGAGAATTTTAAAAGCTTCAACAGAATTTCAACAATTTTGAGAGGGATTTGAAAAGTTTCAATGGGAATGGGAAGAATTGGGAACAAAAATTGGAAAACTTTTAAGGGACTTTGAAAAAATTTCAACTGGAATTTTAGCCATTTTTTTATGTGAAATTGTAAACATGTGGACATGGATTTTGAAAATTCTAGAGAGAATTTTAAAAGCTTCAAGAGAATTTCAACAATTTTGAGAGGGATTTGAAAGTTTCAATGGGAATGGGAAGAATTGGGACAAAAATTGGAAAATTTTTAAGGGACTTTGAAAAAATTTCAACTGGAATTTTAGCCATTTTTTGACGTGAAATTGTAAACATGTGGCCATGGATTTTGAAAATTCTAGAGAGAATTTTAAAAGCTTCAACAGAATTTCAACAATTTTGAGAGGGATTTGAAAAGTTTCAATGGGAATGGGAAGAATTGGGACAAAAATTGGAAATTTTTAAGGGACTTTGAAAAAATTTCAACTGGAATTTTAGCCATTTTTTGATGTGAAATTGTAAACATGTGGACATGGATTTCGAAAATTCTAGAGAGAATTTTAAAAGCTTCAAGAGAATTTCAACAATTTTGAGAGGGATTTGAAAAGTTTCAATGGGAATGGGAAGAATTGGGACAAAAATTGGAAAATTTTTAAGGGACTTTGAAAAAATTTCAACTGGAATTTTAGCCATTTTTTGACGTGAAATTGTAAACATGTGGACATGGATTTTGAAAATTCTAGAGAGAATTTTAAAAGCTTCAAGAGAATTTCAACAATTTTGAGAGGGATTTGAAAAGTTTCAATGGGAATGGGAAGAATTGGGACAAAAATTGGAAAATTTTTAAGGGACTTTGAAAAAATTTCAACTGGAATTTTAGCAATTTTTTGACGTGAAATTGTAAACATGTTGAAGTGGATTTTGAAAATTCTAGAGAGAATTTTAAAAGCTTCAACAGAATTTCAACAATTTTGAGAGGGATTTGAAAAGTTTCAATGGGAATGGGAAGAATTGGGACAAAAATTGGAAAATTTTTAAGGGACTTTGAAAAAATTTCAACTGGAATTTTAGCAATTTTTTTATGTGAAATTGTAAACATGTGGACATGGATTTTGAAAATTCTAGAGAGAATTTTAAAAGCTTCAACAGAATTTCAACAATTTTGAGAGGGATTTGAAAAGTTTCAATGGGAATGGGAAGAATTGGGACAAAAATTGGAAAACTTTTAAGGGACTTTGAAAAAATTTCAACTGGAATTTTAGCCATTTTTTGACGTGAAATTGTAAACATGTGGCCATGGATTTTGAAAATTCTAGAGAGAATTTTAAAAGCTTCAAGAGAATTTCAACAATTTTGAGAGGGATTTGAAAAGTTTCAATGGGAATGGGAAGAATTGGGACAAAAATTGGAAAACTTTTAAGGGACTTTGAAAAAATTTCAACTGGAATTTTAGCCATTTTTTATGTGAAATTGTAAACATGTGGACATGGATTTTGAAAATTCTAGAGAGAATTTTAAAAGCTTCAAGAGAATTTCAACAATTTTGAGAGGGATTTGAAAGTTTCAATGGGAATGGGAAGAATTGGGACAAAAATTGGAAAATTTTTAAGGGACTTTGAAAAAATTTCAACTGGAATTTTAGCCATTTTTTGACGTGAAATTGTAAACATGTGGACATGGATTTTGAAAATTCTAGAGAGAATTTTAAAAGCTTCAACAGAATTTCAACAATTTTGAGAGGGATTTGAAAAGTTTCAATAGGAATGGGAAGAATTGGGACAAAAATTGGAAAATTTTTAAGGGACTTTGAAAAAATTTCAACTGGAATTTTAGCCATTTTTTGACGTGAAATTGTAAACATGTGGACATGGATTTTGAAAATTCTAGAGAGAATTTTAAAAGCTTCAACAGAATTTCCACAATTTTGAGAGGGATTTGAAAAGTTTCAATGGGAATGGGAAGAATTGGGACAAAAATTGGAAAACTTTTAAGGGACTTTGAAAAAATTTCAACTGGAATTTTAGCCATTTTTTTATGTGAAATTGTAAACATGTGGCCATGGATTTTGAAAATTCTAGAGAGAATTTTAAAAGCTTCAAGAGTATTTCAACAATTTTGAGAGGGATTTGAAAGTTTCAATGGGAATGGGAAGAATTGGGACAAAAATTGGAAAATTTTTAAGGGACTTTGAAAAAATTTCAACTGGAATTTTAGCCATTTTTTGACGTGAAATTGTAAACATGTGGACATGGATTTTGAAAATTCTAGAGAGAATTTTAAAAGCTTCAAGAGAATTTCAACAATTTTGAGAGGGATTTGAAAAGTTTCAATGGGAATGGGAAGAATTGGGACAAAAATTGGAAAATTTTGAAGGGACTTTGAAAAAATTTCAACTGGAATTTTAGCCATTTTTTGACGTGAAATTGTAAACATGTGGACATGGATTTTGAAAATTCTAGAGAGAATTTTAAAAGCTTCAACAGAATTTCAACAATTTTGAGAGGGATTTGAAAAGTTTCAATGGGAATGGGAAGAATTGGGACAAAAATTGGAAAACTTTTAAGGGACTTTGAAAAAATTTCAACTGGAATTTTAGCCATTTTTTTATGTGAAATTGTAAACATGTGGCCATGGATTTTGAAAATTCTAGAGAGAATTTTAAAAGCTTCAAGAGTATTTCAACAATTTTGAGAGGGATTTGAAAGTTTCAATGGGAATGGGAAGAATTGGGACAAAAATTGGAAAATTTTTAAGGGACTTTGAAAAAATTTCAACTGGAATTTTAGCCATTTTTTGACGTGAAATTGTAAACATGTGGACATGGATTTTGAAAATTCTAGAGAGAATTTTAAAAGCTTCAACAGAATTTCAACAATTTTGAGAGGGATTTGAAAAGTTTCAATGGGAATGGGAAGAATTGGGACAAAAATTGGAAAATTTTTAAGGGACTTTGAAAAAATTTCAACTGGAATTTTAGCCATTTTTTGACGTGAAATTGTAAACATGTTGAAGTGGATTTTGAAAATTCTAGAGAGAATTTTAAAAGCTTCAACAGAATTTCAACAATTTTGAGAGGGATTTGAAAAGTTTCAATGGGAATGGGAAGAATTGGGACAAAAATTGGAAAATTTTTAAGGGACTTTGAAAAAATTTCAACTGGAATTTTAGCAATTTTTTGACGTGAAATTGTAAACATGTGGACATGGATTTTGAAAATTCTAGAGAGAATTTTAAAAGCTTCAACAGAATTTCAACAATTTTGAGAGGGATTTGAAAAGTTTCAATGGGAATGGGAAGAATTGGGACAAAAATTGGAAAACTTTTAAGGGACTTTGAAAAAATTTCAACTGGAATTTTAGCCATTTTTTGACGTGAAATTGTAAACATGTGGCCATGGATTTTGAAAATTCTAGAGAGAATTTTAAAAGCTTCAAGAGAATTTCAACAATTTTGAGAGGGATTTGAAAAGTTTCAATGGGAATGGGAAGAATTGGGACAAAAATTGGAAAACTTTTAAGGGACTTTGAAAAAATTTCAACTGGAATTTTAGCCATTTTTTGTCGTGAAATTGTAAACATGTGGACATGGATTTTGAAAATTCTAGAGAGAATTTTAAAAGCTTCAAGAGAATTTCAACAATTTTGAGAGGGATTTGAAAAGTTTCAATGGGAATGGGAAGAATTGGGACAAAAATTGGAAAATTTTTAAGGGACTTTGAAAAAATTTCAACTGGAATTTTAGCCATTTTTTGATGTGAAATTGTAAACATGTGGACATGGATTTCGAAAATTCTAGAGAGAATTTTAAAAGCTTCAACAGAATTTCAACAATTTTGAGAGGGATTTGAAAAGATTCAATGGGAATGGGAAGAATTGGGACAAAAATTGGAAAATTTTTAAGGGACTTTGAAAAAATTTCAACTGGAATTTTAGCAATTTTTTGACGTGAAATTGTAAACATGTGGACATGGATTTTGAAAATTCTAGAGAGAATTTTAAAAGCTTCAACAGAATTTCAACAATTTTGAGAGGGATTTGAAAAGTTTCAATAGGAATGGGAAGAATTGGGACAAAAATTGGAAAATTTTTAAGGGACTTTGAAAAAATTTCAACTGGAATTTTAGCCATTTTTTGACGTGAAATTGTAAACATGTGGACATGGATTTTGAAAATTCTAGAGAGAATTTTAAAAGCTTCAAGAGAATTTCAACAATTTTGAGAGGGATTTGAAAAGTTTCAATGGGAATGGGAAGAATTGGGACAAAAATTGGAAAACTTTTAAGGGACTTTGAAAAAATTTCAACTGGAATTTTAGCCATTTTTTTATGTGAAATTGTAAACATGTGGCCATGGATTTTGAAAATTCTAGAGAGAATTTTAAAAGCTTCAAGAGTATTTCAACAATTTTGAGAGGGATTTGAAAGTTTCAATGGGAATGGGAAGAATTGGGACAAAAATTGGAAAATTTTTAAGGGACTTTGAAAAAATTTCAACTGGAATTTTAGCCATTTTTTGACGTGAAATTGTAAACATGTGGACATGGATTTTGAAAATTCTAGAGAGAATTTTAAAAGCTTCAAGAGAATTTCAACAATTTTGAGAGGGATTTGAAAAGTTTCAATGGGAATGGGAAGAATTGGGACAAAAATTGGAAAATTTTGAAGGGACTTTGAAAAAATTTCAACTGGAATTTTAGCCATTTTTTGACGTGAAATTGTAAACATGTGGCCATGGATTTTGAAAATTCTAGAGAGAATTTTAAAAGCTTCAACAGAATTTCAACAATTTTGAGAGGGATTTGAAAAGTTTCAATGGAATGGGAAGAATTGGGACAAAAATTGGAAAACTTTTAAGGGACTTTGAAAAAATTTCAACTGGAATTTTAGCCATTTTTTTATGTGAAATTGTAAACATGTGGCCATGGATTTTGAAAATTCTAGAGAGAATTTTAAAAGCTTCAAGAGTATTTCAACAATTTTGAGAGGGATTTGAAAGTTTCAATGGGAATGGGAAGAATTGGGACAAAAATTGGAAAATTTTTAAGGGACTTTGAAAAAATTTCAACTGGAATTTTAGCCATTTTTTGACGTGAAATTGTAAACATGTGGACATGGATTTTGAAAATTCTAGAGAGAATTTTAAAAGCTTCAAGAGAATTTCAACAATTTTGAGAGGGATTTGAAAAGTTTCAATGGGAATGGGAAGAATTGGGACAAAAATTGGAAAATTTTTAAGGGACTTTGAAAAAATTTCAACTGGAATTTTAGCCATTTTTTGACGTGAAATTGTAAACATGTTGAAGTGGATTTTGAAAATTCTAGAGAGAATTTTAAAAGCTTCAACAGAATTTCAACAATTTTGAGAGGGATTTGAAAAGTTTCAATGGGAATGGGAAGAATTGGGACAAAAATTGGAAAATTTTTAAGGGACTTTGAAAAAATTTCAAGTGGAATTTTAGCCATTTTTTGACGTGAAATTGTAAACATGTGGACATGGATTTTGAAAATTCTAGAGAGAATTTTAAAAGCTTCAAGAGAATTTCAACAATTTTGCGAGGGATTTGAAAAGTTTCAATGGGAATGGGAAGAATTGGGACAAAAATTGGAAAATTTTTAAGGGACTTTGAAAAAATTTCAACTGGAATTTTAGCCATTTTTTGATGTGAAATTGTAAACATGTGGACATGGATTTTGAAAATTCTAGAGAGAATTTTAAAAGCTTCAACAGAATTTCAACAATTTTGAGAGGGATTTGAAAAGTTTCAATGGAATGGGAAGAATTGGGACAAAAATTGGAACATTTTTAAGGGACTTTGAAAAAATTTCAACTGGAATTTTAGCCATTTTTTGACGTGAAATTGTAAACATGTGGACATGGATTTTGAAAATTCTAGAGAGAATTTTAAAAGCTTCAAGAGAATTTCAACAATTTTGAGAGGGATTTGAAAGTTTCAATGGGAATGGGAAGAATTGGGACAAAAATTGGAAAATTTTTAAGGGACTTTGAAAAAATTTCAACTGGAATTTTAGCAATTTTTTGACGTGAAATTGTAAACATGTTGAAGTGGATTTTGAAAATTCTAGAGAGAATTTTAAAAGCTTCAACAGAATTTCAACAATTTTGAGAGGGATTTGAAAAGTTTCAATGGGAATGGGAAGAATTGGGACAAAAATTGGAAAATTTTTAAGGGACTTTGAAAAAATTTCAACTGGAATTTTAGCCATTTTTTGACATGAAATTGTAAACATGTGGACATGGATTTTGAAAATTCTAGAGAGAATTTTAAAAGCTTCAACAGAATTTCAACAATTTTGAGAGGGATTTGAAAGTTTCAATGGGAATGGGAAGAATTGGGACAAAAATTGGAAAATTTTTAAGGGACTTTGAAAAAATTTCAACTGGAATTTTAGCCATTTTTTGACGTGAAATTGTAAACATGTGGACATGGATTTTGAAAATTCTAGAGAGAATTTTAAAAGCTTCAAGAGAATTTCAACAATTTTGAGAGGGATTTGAAAAGTTTCAATGGGAATGGGAAGAATTGGGACAAAAATTGGAAAATTTTTAAGGGACTTTGAAAAAATTTCAACTGGAATTTTAGCCATTTTTTGACGTGAAATTGTAAACATGTGGACATGGATTTTGAAAATTCTAGAGAGAATGTTTAAAGCTTCAACAGAATTTCAACAATTTTGAGAGGGATTTGAAAGTTTCAATGGGAATGGGAAGAATTGGGACAAAAATTGGAAAATTTTTAAGGGACTTTGAAAAAATTTCAACTGGAATTTTAGCCATTTTTTGACGTGAAATTGTAAACATGTGGACATGGATTTTGAAAATTCTAGAGAGAATTTTTAAAGCTTCAAGAGAATTTCAACAATTTTGAGAGGGATTTGAAAGTTTCAATGGGAATGGGAAGAATTGGGACAAAAATTGGAAAATTTTTAAGGGACTTTGAAAAAATTTCAACTGGAATTTTAGCCATTTTTTGACGTGAAATTGTAAACATGTGGACATGGATTTTGAAAATTCTAGAGAGAATTTTTAAAGCTTCAAGAGAATTTCAACAATTTTGAGAGGGATTTGAAAAGTTTCAATGGGAATGGGAAGAATTGGGACAAAAATTGGAAAATTTTTAAGGGACTTTGAAAAAATTTCAACTGGAATTTTAGCCATTTTTTGATGTGAAATTGTAAACATGTGGACATGGATTTTGAAAATTCTAGAGAGAATTTTAAAAGCTTCAAGAGAATTTCAACAATTTTGAGAGGGATTTAAAAGTTTCAATGGGAATGGGAAGAATTGGGACAAAAATTGGAACATTTTTAAGGGACTTTGAAAAAATTTCAACTGGAATTTTAGCCATTTTTTGACGTGAAATTGTAAACATGTGGACATGGATTTTGAAAATTCTAGAGAGAATTTTAAAAGCTTCAAGAGAATTTCAACAATTTGAGAGGGATTTGAAAAGTTTCAATGGGAATGGGAAGAATTGGGACAAAAATTGGAAAATTTTTAAGGGACTTTGAAAAAATTTCAACTGGAATTTTAGCCATTTTTTGACGTGAAATTGTAAACATGTGGACATGGATTTTGAAAATTCTAGAGAGAATTTTTAAAGCTTCAAGAGAATTTCAACAATTTTGAGAGGGATTTGAAAGTTTCAATGGGAATGGGAAGAATTGGGACAAAAATTGGAAAATTTTTAAGGGACTTTGAAAAAATTTCAACTGGAATTTTAGCCATTTTTTGACGTGAAATTGTAAACATGTGGACATGGATTTTGAAAATTCTAGAGAGAATTTTTAAAGCTTCAAGAGAATTTCAACAATTTTGAGAGGGATTTGAAAGTTTCAATGGGAATGGGAAGAATTGGGACAAAAATTGGAAAATTTTTAAGGGACTTTGAAAAAATTTCAACTGGAATTTTAGCCATTTTTTGACGTGAAATTGTAAACATGTGGACATGGATTTTGAAAATTCTAGAGAGAATTTTTAAAGCTTCAAGAGAATTTCAACAATTTTGAGAGGGATTTGAAAAGTTTCAATGGGAATGGGAAGAATTGGGACAAAAATTGGAAAATTTTTAAGGGACTTTGAAAAAATTTCAACTGGAATTTTAGCCATTTTTTGATGTGAAATTGTAAACATGTGGACATGGATTTTGAAAATTCTAGAGAGAATTTTAAAAGCTTCAAGAGAATTTCAACAATTTTGAGAGGGATTTGAAAAGTTTCAATGGGAATGGGAAGAATTGGGACAAAAATTGGAACATTTTTAAGGGACTTTGAAAAAATTTCAACTGGAATTTTAGCCATTTTTTTATGTGAAATTGTAAACATGTGGCCATGGATTTTGAAAATTCTAGAGAGAATTTTAAAAGCTTCAAGAGAATTTCAACAATTTTGAGAGGGATTTGAAAAGTTTCAATGGGAATGGGAAGAATTGGGACAAAAATTGGAAAATTTTTAAGGGACTTTGAAAAAATTTCAACTGGAATTTTAGCAATTTTTTGACGTGAAATTGTAAACATGTTGAAGTGGATTTTGAAAATTATAGAGAGAATTTTAAAAGCTTCAAGAGAATTTCAACAATTTTGAGAGGGATTTGAAAAGTTTCAATGGGAATGGGAAGAAATGGGACAAAAATTGGAAATTTTTAAGGGACTTTGAAAAATTTCAACTGGAATTTTAGCCATTTTTTGACATGAAATTGTAAACATGTGGCCATGGATTTTGAAAATTCTAGAGAGAATTTTAAAAGCTTCAACAGAATTTCAACAATTTTGAGAGGGATTTGAAAAGTTTCAATGGGAATGGGAAGAATTGGGACAAAAATTGGAAAATTTTTAAGGGACTTTGAAAAAATTTCAACTGGAATTTTAGCCATTTTTTGACGTGAAATTGTAAACATGTGGACATGGATTTTGAAAATTATAGAGAGAATTTTAAAAGCTTCAACAGAATTTCAACAATTTTGAGAGGGATTTGAAAAGTTTCAATGGGAATGGGAAGAATTGGGACAAAAATTGGAAAACTTTTAAGGGACTTTGAAAAAATTTCAACTGGAATTTTAGCCATTTTTTGACGTGAAATTGTAAACATGTGGACATGGATTTTGAAAATTCTAGAGAGAATTTTAAAAGCTTCAAGAGAATTTCAACAATTTTGAGAGGGATTTGAAAAGTTTCAATGGGAATGGGAAGAATTGGGACAAAAATTGGAAAATTTTGAAGGGACTTTGAAAAAATTTCAACTGGAATTTTAGCCATTTTTTGACGTGAAATTGTAAACATGTGGACATGGATTTTGAAAATTCTAGAGAGAATTTTTAAAGCTTCAAGAGAATTTCAACAATTTTGAGAGGGATTTGAAAGTTTCAATGGGAATGGGAAGAATTGGGACAAAAATTGGAAAATTTTTAAGGGACTTTGAAAAAATTTCAACTGGAATTTTAGCCATTTTTTGACGTGAAATTGTAAACATGTGGACATGGATTTTGAAAATTCTAGAGAGAATTTTTAAAGCTTCAAGAGAATTTCAACAATTTTGAGAGGGATTTGAAAGTTTCAATGGGAATGGGAAGAATTGGGACAAAAATTGGAAAATTTTTAAGGGTCTTTGAAAAAATTTCAACTGGAATTTTAGCCATTTTTTGATGTGAAATTGTAAACATGTGGACATGGATTTTGAAAATTCTAGAGAGAATTTTAAAAGCTTCAAGAGAATTTCAACAATTTTGAGAGGGATTTGAAAAGTTTCAATGGGAATGGGAAGAATTGGGACAAAAATTGGAAAATTTTTAAGGGACTTTGAAAAAATTTCAACTGGAATTTTAGCCATTTTTTGACGTGAAATTGTAAACATGTGGCCATGGATTTTGAAAATTCTAGAGAGAATTTTAAAAGCTTCAAGAGAATTTCAACAATTTTGAGAGGGATTTGAAAAGTTTCAATGGGAATGGGAAGAATTGGGACAAAAATTGGAAAATTTTTAAGGGACTTTGAAAAAATTTCAACTGGAATTTTAGCCATTTTTTGACGTGAAATTGTAAACATGTGGACATGGATTTTGAAAATTCTAGAGAGAATTTTAAAAGCTTCAAGAGAATTTCAACAATTTTGAGAGGGATTTGAAAAGTTTCAATGGGAATGGGAAGAATTGGAACAAAAATTGGAAAATTTTTAAGGGACTTTGAAAAAATTTCAAGTGGAATTTTAGCAATTTTTTGACGTGAAATTGTAAACATGTTGAAGTGGATTTTGAAAATTCTAGAGAGAATTTTAAAAGCTTCAACAGAATTTCAACAATTTTGAGAGGGATTTGAAAAGTTTCAATGGGAATGGGAAGAATTGGGACAAAAATTGGAAAATTTTTAAGGGACTTTGAAAAAATTTCAACTGGAATTTTAGCCATTTTTTGACGTGAAATTGTAAACATGTGGACATGGATTTTGAAAATTCTAGAGAGAATTTTAAAAGCTTCAAGAGAATTTCAACAATTTTGAGAGGGATTTGAAAAGTTTCAATGGGAATGGGAAGAATTGGGACAAAAATTGGAAAATTTTTAAGGGACTTTGAAAAAATTTCAACTGGAATTTTAGCCATTTTTTGACGTGAAATTGTAAACATGTGGCCATGGATTTTGAAAATTCTAGAGAGAATTTTAAAAGCTTCAAGAGAATTTCAACAATTTTGAGAGGGATTTGAAAAGTTTCAATGGGAATGGGAAGAACTGGGACAAAAATTGGAAAATTTTAAGGGACTTTGAAAAAATTTCAACTGGAATTTTAGCCATTTTTTGACGTGAAATTGTAAACATGTGGCCATGGATTTGGAAAATTCTAGAGAGAATTTTAAAAGCTTCAAGAGAATTTCAACAATTTTGAGAGGGATTTGAAAAGTTTCAATGGGAATGGGAAGAATTGGGACAAAAATTGGAAAATTTTTAAGGGACTTTGAAAAAATTTCAACTGGAATTTTAGCAATTTTTTGACGTGAAATTGTAAACATGTTGAAGTGGATTTTGAAAATTCTAGAGAGAATTTTAAAAGCTTCAACAGAATTTCAACAATTTTGAGAGGGATTTGAAAAGTTTCAATGGGAATGGGAAGAATTGGGACAAAAATTGGAAAATTTTTAAGGGACTTTGAAAAATTTCAACTGGAATTTTAGCCATTTTTTTACGTGAAATTGTAAACATGTGGCCATGGATTTTGAAAATTCTAGAGAGAATTTTAAAAGCTTCAAGAGAATTTCAACAATTTTGAGAGGGATTTGAAAAGTTTCAATGGGAATGGGAAGAATTGGGACAAAAATTGGAAAATTTTGAAGGGACTTTGAAAAAATTTCAACTGGAATTTTAGCCATTTTTTGACGTGAAATTGTAAACATGTTGAAGTGGATTTTGAAAATTCTAGAGAGAATTTTAAAAGCTTCAACAGAATTTCAACAATTTTGAGAGGGATTTGAAAAGTTTCAATGGGAATGGGAAGAATTGGGACAAAAATTGGAAAATTTTTAAGGGACTTTGAAAAAATTTCAACTGGAATTTTAGCCATTTTTTGATGTGAAATTGTAAACATGTGGACATGGATTTTGAAAATTCTAGAGAGAATTTTTAAAGCTTCAAGAGAATTTCAACAATTTTGAGAGGGATTTGAAAAGTTTCAATGGGAATGGGAAGAATTGGGACAAAAATTGGAAAATTTTGAAGGGACTTTGAAAAAATTTCAACTGGAATTTTAGCCATTTTTTGACGTGAAATTGTAAACATGTGGACATGGATTTTGAAAATTCTAGAGAGAATTTTAAAAGCTTCAAGAGAATTTCAACAATTTTGAGAGGGATTTGAAAAGTTTCAATGGGAATGGGAAGAATTGGGACAAAAATTGGAAAACTTTTAAGGGACTTTGAAAAAATTTCAACTGGAATTTTAGCCATTTTTTGACGTGAAATTGTAAACATGTGGACATGGATTTTGAAAATTCTAGAGAGAATTTTAAAAGCTTCAACAGAATTTCAACAATTTTGAGAGGGATTTGAAAAGTTTCAATGGGAATGGGAAGAATTGGGACAAAAATTGGAAAATTTTTAAGGGACTTTGAAAAAATTTCAACTGGAATTTTAGCCATTTTTTGATGTGAAATTGTAAACGTGGCCATGGATTTTGAAAATTCTAGAGAGAATTTTAAAAGCTTCAAGAGAATTTCAACAATTTTGAGAGGGATTTGAAAAGTTTCAATGGGAATGGGAAGAATTGGGACAAAAATTGGAAAATTTTGAAGGGACTTTGAAAAAATTTCAACTGGAATTTTAGCAATTTTTTGACGTGAAATTGTAAACATGTTGAAGTAGATTTGAAAATTCTAGAGAGAATTTTAAAAGCTTCAACAGAATTTCAACAATTTTGAGAGGGATTTCAAAAGTTTCAATGGGAATGGGAAGATTTGGGACAAAAATTGGAAAATTTTTAAGGGACTTTGAAAAAATTTCAACTGGAATTTTAGCAATTTTTTGACGTGAAATTGTAAACATGTGGACATGGATTTTGAAAATTATAGAGAGAATTTTAAAAGCTTCAACAGAATTTCAACAATTTTGAGAGGGATTTGAAAAGATTCAATGGGAATGGGAAGAATTGGGACAAAAATTGGAAAACTTTTAAGGGACTTTGAAAAAATTTCAACTGGAATTTTAGCCATTTTTTTATGTGAAATTGTAAACATGTGGACATGGATTTTGAAAATTCTAGAGAGAATTTAAAAGCTTCAAGAGAATTTCAACAATTTTGAGAGGGGTTTGAAAGTTTCAATGGGAATGGGAAGAATTGGGACAAAAATTGGAAAATTTTGAAGGGACTTTGAAAAAATTTCAACTGGAATTTTAGCCATTTTTTGACATGAAATTGTAAACATGTGGACATGGATTTTGAAAATTCTAGAGAGAATTTTAAAAGCTTCAACAGAATTTCAACAATTTTGAGAGGGATTTGAAAAGTTTCAATGGGAATGGGAAGAATTGGGACAAAAATTGGAAAATTTTTAAGGGACTTTGAAAAAATTTCAACTGGAATTTTAGCCATTTTTTGACGTGAAATTGTAAACATGTGGACATGGATTTTGAAAATTCTAGAGAGAATTTTTAAAGCTTCAAGAGAATTTCAACAATTTTGAGAGGGATTTGAAAAGTTTCAATGGGAATGGGAAGAATTGGGACAAAAATTGGAAAATTTTTCAGGGACTTTAAAAAAATTTCAACTGGAATTTTAGCCATTTTTTGATGTGAAATTGTAAACATGTGGCCATGGATTTCGAAAATTCTAGAGAGAATTTTAAAAGCTTCAAGAGAATTTCAACAATTTTGAGAGGGATTTGAAAAGTTTCAATGGGAATGGGAAGAATTGGGACAAAAATTGGAAAATTTTTCAGGGACTTTGAAAAAATTTCAACTGGAATTTTAGCCATTTTTTGACGTGAAATTGTAAACATGTGGACATGGATTTTGAAAATTCTAGAGAGAATTTTTAAAGCTTCAAGAGAATTTCAACAATTTTGAGAGGGATTTGAAAAGTTTCAATGGGAATGGGAAGAATTGGGACAAAAATTGGAAAATTTTAAGGGACTTTGAAAAAATTTCAACTGGAATTTTAGCCATTTTTTGACGTGAAATTGTAAACATGTGGACATGGATTTTGAAAATTCTAGAGAGAATTTTAAAAGCTTCAAGAGAATTTCAACAATTTTGAGAGGGATTTGAAAAGTTTCAATGGGAATGGGAAGAATTGGGACAAAAATTGGAAAATTTTGAAGGGACTTTGAAAAAATTTCAACTGGAATTTTAGCCATTTTTTGACGTGAAATTGTAAACATGTGGCCATGGATTTGAAAATTCTAGAGAGAATTTTTAAAGCTTCAAGAGAATTTCAACAATTTTGAGAGGGATTTGAAAAGTTTCAATGGGAATGGGAAGAATTGGGACAAAAATTGGAAAATTTTGAAGGGACTTTGAAAAAATTTCAACTGGAATTTTAGCCATTTTTTGACATGAAATTGTAAACATGTGGACATGGATTTTGAAAATTCTAGAGAGAATTTTAAAAGCTTCAAGAGAATTTCAACAATTTTGAGAGGGATTTGAAAAGTTTCAATGGGAATGGGAAGAATTGGGACAAAAATTGGAAAATTTTTAAGGGACTTGGAAAAAATTTCAACTGGAATTTTAGCCATTTTTTGACGTGAAATTGTAAACATGTTGAAGTAGATTTTGAAAATTCTAGAGAGAATTTTAAAAGCTTCAACAGAATTTCAACAATTTTGAGAGGGATTTCAAAAGTTTCAATGGGAATGGGAAGATTTGGGACAAAAATTGGAAAATTTTTAAGGGACTTTGAAAAAATTTCAACTGGAATTTTAGCAATTTTTTGACGTGAAATTGTAAACATGTGGACATGGATTTTGAAAATTCTAGAGAGAATTTTTAAAGCTTCAAGAGAATTTCAACAATTTTGAGAGGGATTTGAAAAGTTTCAATGGGAATGGGAAGAATTGGGACAAAAATTGGAAAATTTTTCAGGGACTTTAAAAAAATTTCAACTGGAATTTTAGCCATTTTTTGATGTGAAATTGTAAACATGTGGACATGGATTTCGAAAATTCTAGAGAGAATTTTAAAAGCTTCAAGAGAATTTCAACAATTTTGAGAGGGATTTGAAAAGTTTCAATGGGAATGGGAAGAATTGGGACAAAAATTGGAAAATTTTTAAGGGACTTTGAAAAAATTTCAACTGGAATTTTAGCCATTTTTTGACGTGAAATTGTAAACATGTGGCCATGGATTTTGAAAATTCTAGAGAGAATTTTAAAAGCTTCAAGAGAATTTCAACAATTTTGAGAGGGATTTGAAAAGTTTCAATGGGAATGGGAAGAATTGGGACAAAAATTGGAAAATTTTGAAGGGACTTTGAAAAAATTTCAACTGGAATTTTAGCCATTTTTTGACGTGAAATTGTAAACATGTGGCCATGGATTTTGAAAATTCTAGAGAGAATTTTTAAAGCTTCAAGAGAATTTCAACAATTTTGAGAGGGATTTGAAAAGTTTCAATGGGAATGGGAAGAATTGGGACAAAAATTGGAAAATTTTGAAGGGACTTTGAAAAAATTTCAACTGGAATTTTAGCCATTTTTTGACATGAAATTGTAAACATGTGGACATGGATTTTGAAAATTCTAGAGAGAATTTTAAAAGCTTCAAGAGAATTTCAACAATTTTGAGAGGGATTTGAAAAGTTTCAATGGGAATGGGAAGAATTGGGACAAAAATTGGAAAATTTTTAAGGGACTTGGAAAAAATTTCAACTGGAATTTTAGCCATTTTTTGACGTGAAATTGTAAACATGTTGAAGTAGATTTTGAAAATTCTAGAGAGAATTTTAAAAGCTTCAACAGAATTTCAACAATTTTGAGAGGGATTTGAAAAGTTTCAATGGGAATGGGAAGATTTGGGACAAAAATTGGAAAATTTTTAAGGGACTTTGAAAAAATTTCAACTGGAATTTTAGCAATTTTTTGACGTGAAATTGTAAACATGTGGACATGGATTTTGAAAATTATAGAGAGAATTTTAAAAGCTTCAACAGAATTTCAACAATTTTGAGAGGGATTTGAAAAGATTCAGTGGGAATGGGAAGAATTGGGACAAAAATTGGAAAACTTTTAAGGGACTTTGAAAAAATTTCAACTGGAATTTTAGCCATTTTTTTATGTGAAATTGTAAACATGTGGACATGGATTTTGAAAATTCTAGAGAGAATTTTAAAAGCTTCAAGAGAATTTCAACAATTTTGAGAGGGATTTGAAAGTTTCAATGGGAATGGGAAGAATTGGGACAAAAATTGGAAAATTTTGAAGGGACTTTGAAAAAATTTCAACTGGAATTTTAGCCATTTTTTGACATGAAATTGTAAACATGTGGACATGGATTTTGAAAATTCTAGAGAGAATTTTAAAAGCTTCAACAGAATTTCAACAATTTTGAGAGGGATTTGAAAAGTTTCAATGGGAATGGGAAGAATTGGGACAAAAATTGGAAAATTTTTAAGGGACTTTGAAAAAATTTCAACTGGAATTTTAGCCATTTTTTGACGTGAAATTGTAAACATGTGGACATGGATTTCGAAAATTCTAGAGAGAATTTTAAAAGCTTCAAGAGAATTTCAACAATTTTGAGAGGGATTTGAAAAGTTTCAATGGGAATGGGAAGAATTGGGACAAAAATTGGAAAATTTTTCAGGGACTTTGAAAAAATTTCAACTGGAATTTTAGCCATTTTTTGACGTGAAATTGTAAACATGTGGACATGGATTT
>NW_028115233.1:0-41218 GCF_964273445.1 Streptopelia decaocto | reverse complement strand
CATTGAAACTTTTCAAATCCCTCTCAAAATTGTTGAAATTCTCTTGAAGCTTTTAAAAATCTCTCTAGAATTTTCAAAATCCATGGCCACGTGTTTACAATTTCACGTTCAAAAAATTGCTAAAATTCCAGTTGAAATTTTTTCAAAGTCCCTTAAAAATTTTCCAATTTTTGTCCCAATTCTTCCCATTCCCATTGAAACTTTTCAAATCCCTCTCAAAATTGTTGAAATTCTGTTGAAGCTTTTAAAATTCTCTCTAGAATTTTCAAAATCCATGGCCACATGTTTACAATTTCACGTCAAAAAGATGCTAAAATGCCAGTTGAAATTTTTTCAAAGTCCCTTAAAAATTTTCCAATTTTTGTCCCAATTCTTCCCATTCCCATTGAAACTTTTCAAATCCCTCTCAAAATTGTTGAAATTTTCTTGAAGCTTTTAAAATTCTCTCTAGAATTTTCAAAATCCATGGCCACATGTTTACAATTTCACGTCAAAAAATGGCTAAAATTCCAGTTGAAATTTTTTCAAAGTCCCTTAAAAATTTTCCAATTTTTGTCCCAATTCTTCCCATTCCCATTGAAACTTTTCAAATCCCTCTCAAAATTGTTGAAATTCTCTTGAAGCTTTTAAAATTCTCTCTAGAATTTTCAAAATCCATGTCCACATGTTTACAATTTCACATAAAAAAATGGCTAAAATTCAGGTTGAAATTTTTTCAAAGTCCCTTAAAAATTTTCCAATTTTTGTCCCAATTCTTCCCATTCCCATTGAAACTTTTCAAATCCCTCTCAAAATTGTTGAAATTCTCTTGAAGCTTTTAAAATTCTCTCTAGAATTTTCAAAATCCATGGCCACATGTTTACAATTTCACATAAAAAAAATGGCTAAAATTCCAGTTGAAATTTTTTCAAAGTCCCTTAAAAATTTTCCAATTTTTGTCCCAATTCTTCCCATTCCCATTGAAACTTTTCAAATCCCTCTCAAAATTGTTGAAATTCTCTTGAAGCTTTTAAAATTCTCTCTAGAATTTTAAAATCCATGGCCACATGTTTACAATTTCACATAAAATAATTGCTAAAATTCCAGTTGAAATTTTTTCAAAGTCCCTTAAAAATTTTCCAATTTTTGTCCCAATTCTTCCCATTCCCATTGAAACTTTTCAAATCCCTCTCAAAATTGTTGAAATTCTGTTGAAGCTTTTAAAATTCTCTCTAGAATTTTCAAAATCCATGTCCACATGTTTACAATTTCACGTCAAAAAATTGCTAAAATTCCAGTTGAAATTTTTTCAAAGTCCCTTAAAAATTTTCCAATTTTTGTCCCAATTCTTCCCATTCCCATTGAAACTTTTCAAATCCCTCTCAAAATTGTTGAAATTCTCTTGAAGCTTTTAAAAATCTCTCTAGAATTTTCAAAATCAATGGCCACATGTTTACAATTTCACATAAAAAAATGGCTAAAATTCCAGTTGAAATTTTTTCAAAGTCCCTTCAAAATTTTCCAATTTTTGTCCCAATTCTTCCCATTCCCATTGAAACTTTTCAAATCCCTCTCAAAATTGTTGAAATTCTCTTGAAGCTTTTAAAATTCTCTCTAGAATTTTCAAAATCCATGGCCACATGTTTACAATTTCACGTCAAAAAATGGCTAAAATTCCAGTTGAAATTTTTTCAAAGTCCCTTAAAAATTTTCCAATTTTTGTCCCAATTCTTCCCATTCCCATTGAAACTTTTCAAATCCCTCTCAAAATTGTTGAAATTCTCTTGAAGCTTTTAAAATTCTCTCTAGAATTTTCAAAATCCATGGCCACATGTTTACAATTTCACGTCAAAAAATGGCTAAAATTCCAGTTGAAATTTTTTCCAAGTCCCTTAAAAATTTTCCAATTTTTGTCCCAATTCTTCCCATTCCCATTGAAACTTTTCAAATCCCTCTCAAAATTGTTGAAATTCTCTTGAAGCTTTTAAAATTCTCTCTAGAATTTTCAAAATCCATGTCCACATGTTTACAATTTCACGTCAAAAAATTGCTAAAATTCCAGTTGAAATTTTTTCAAAGTCCCTTAAAAATTTTCCAATTTCTGTCCCAATTCTTCCCATTCCCATTGAAACTTTTCAAATCCCTCTCAAAATTGTTGAAATTCTCTTGAAGCTTTTAAAATTCTCTCTAGAATTTTCAAAATCCATGTCCACATGTTTACAATTTCACGTCAAAAAATGGCTAAAATTCCAGTTGAAATTTTTTCAAAGTCCCTTAAAAATTTTCCAATTTTTGTCCCAATTCTTCCCATTCCCATTGAAACTTTTCAAATCCCTCTCAAAATTGTTGAAATTCTCTTGAAGCTTTTAAAATTCTCTCTAGAATTTTCAAAATCCATGTCCACATGTTTACAATTTCACATAAAAAAATTGCTAAAATTCCAGTTGAAATTTTTTCAAAGTCCCTTAAAAACTTTCCAATTTTTGTCCCAATTCTTCCCATTCCCATTGAAACTTTTCAAATCCCTCTCAAAATTGTAGAAATTCTGTTAAAGCTTTTAAAATTCTCTCTAGAATTTTCAAAATCCATGGCCACATGTTTACAATTTCATGTCAAAAAATTGCTAAAATTCCAGTTGAAATTTTTTCAAAGTCCCTTAATAATTTTCCAATTTTTGTCCCAATTCTTCCCATTCCCATTGAAACTTTTCAAATCCCTCTCAAAATTGTTGAAATTCTCTTGAAGCTTTTAAAAATCTCTCTAGAATTTTCAAAATCCATGGCCACGTGTTTACAATTTCACGTCAAAAAATGGCTAAAATTCCAGTTGAAATTTTTTCAAAGTCCCTTAAAAATTTTCCAATTTTTGTCCCAATTCTTCCCATTCCCATTGAAACTTTTCAAATCCCTCTCAAAATTGTTGAAATTCTGTTGAAGCTTTTAAAATTCTCTCTAGAATTTTCAAAATCCATGGCCACATGTTTACAATTTCACGTCAAAAAGATGCTAAAATTCCAGTTGAAATTTTTTCAAAGTCCCTTAAAAATTTTCCAATTTTTGTCCCAATTCTTCCCATTCCCATTGAAACTTTTCAAATCCCTCTCAAAATTGTTGAAATTTTCTTGAAGCTTTTAAAATTCTCTCTAGAATTTTCAAAATCCATGGCCACATGTTTACAATTTCACATAAAAAAATGGCTAAAATTCCAGTTGAAATTTTTTCAAAGTCCCTTAAAAATTTTCCAATTTTTGTCCCAATTCTTCCCATTCCCATTGAAACTTTTCAAATCCCTCTCAAAATTGTTGAAATTCTCTTGAAGCTTTTAAAATTCTCTCTAGAATTTTCAAAATCCATGGCCACATGTTTACAATTTCACATAAAAAAATGGCTAAAATTCCAGTTGAAATTTTTTCAAAGTCCCTTAAAAATTTTCCAATTTTTGTCCCAATTCTTCCCATTCCCATTGAAACTTTTCAAATCCCTCTCAAAATTGTTGAAATTCTCTTGAAGCTTTTAAAATTCTCTCTAGAATTTTCAAAATCCATGTCCACATGTTTACAATTTCACGTCAAAAAATGGCTAAAATTCCAGTTGAAATTTTTTCAAAGTCCCTTAAAAATTTTCCAATTTTTGTCCCAATTCTTCCCATTCCCATTGAAACTTTTCAAATCCCTCTCAAAATTGTAGAAATTCTCTTGAAGCTTTTAAAATTCTCTCTAGAATTTTCAAAATCCATGTCCACATGTTTACAATTTCACGTCAAAAAATTGCTAAAATTCCAGTTGAAATTTTTTCAAAGTCCCTTAAAAATTTTCCAATTTTTGTCCCAATTCTTCCCATTCCCATTGAAACTTTTCAAATCCCTCTCAAAATTGTTGAAATTCTCTTGAAGCTTTTAAAATTCTCTCTAGAATTTTAAAATCCATGTCCACATGTTTACAATTTCACATAAAATAATTGCTAAAATTCCAGTTGAAATTTTTTCAAAGTCCCTTAAAAATTTTCCAATTTTTGTCCCAATTCTTCCCATTCCCATTGAAACTTTTCAAATCCCTCTCAAAATTGTTGAAATTCTGTTGAAGCTTTTAAAAATCTCTCTAGAATTTTCAAAATCCATGTCCACATGTTTACAATTTCACGTCAAAAAATGGCTAAAATTCCAGTTGAAATTTTTTCAAAGTCCCTTCAAAATTTTCCAATTTTTGTCCCAATTCTTCCCATTCCCATTGAAACTTTTCAAATCCCTCTCAAAATTGTTGAAATTCTCTTGAAGCTTTTAAAATTCTCTCTAGAATTTTCAAAATCCATGGCCACATGTTTACAATTTCACTTCAAAAAATGGCTAAAATTCCAGTTGAAATTTTTTCAAAGTCCCTTAAAAATTTTCCAATTTTTGTCCCAATTCTTCCCATTCCCATTGAAACTTTTCAAATCCCTCTCAAAATTGTTGAAATTCTCTTGAAGCTTTTAAAATTCTCTCTAGAATTTTAAAATCCATGGCCACATGTTTACAATTTCACATAAAATAATTGCTAAAATTCCAGTTGAAATTTTTTCAAAGTCCCTTCAAAATTTCCCAATTTTTGTCCCAATTCTTCCCATTCCCATTGAAACTTTTCAAATCCCTCTCAAAATTGTTGAAATTCTCTTGAAGCTTTTAAAATTCTCTCTAGAATTTTCAAAATCCATGTCCACATGTTTACAATTTCACGTCAAAAAATGGCTAAAATTCCAGTTGAAATTTTTTCAAAGTCCCTTAAAAATTTTCCAATTTTTGTCCCAATTCTTCCCATTCCCATTGAAACTTTTCAAATCCCTCTCAAAATTGTTGAAATTCTCTTGAAGCTTTTAAAATTCTCTCTAGAATTTTCAAAATCCATGGCCACATGTTTACAATTTCACATAAAAAAATTGCTAAAATTCCAGTTGAAATTTTTTTCCAAGTCCCTTAAAAATTTTCCAATTTCTGTCCCAATTCTTCCCATTCCCATTGAAACTTTTCAAATCCCTCTCAAAATTGTTGAAATTCTCTTGAAGCTTTTAAAATTCTCTCTAGAATTTTCAAAATCCATGTCCACATGTTTACAATTTCACGTAAAAAAATGGCTAAAATTCCAGTTGAAATTTTTTCAAAGTCCCTTAAAAATTTTCCAATTTTTGTCCCAATTCTTCCCATTCCCATTGAAACTTTTCAAATCCCTCTCAAAATTGTTGAAATTCTCTTGAAGCTTTTAAAATTCTCTCTAGAATTTTCAAAATCCATGGCCACATCTTTACAATTTCACGTAAAAAAATGGCTAAAATTCCAGTTGAAATTTTTTCAAAGTCCCTTAAAAATTTTCCAATTTTTGTCCCAATTCTTCCCATTCCCATTGAAACTTTTCAAATCCCTCTCAAAATTGTAGAAATTCTGTTAAAGCTTTTAAAATTCTCTCTAGAATTTTCAAAATCCATGGCCACATGTTTACAATTTCACGTCAAAAAATTGCTAAATTTCCAGTTGAAATTTTTTCAAAGTCCCTTAAAAATTTTCCAATTTTTGTCCCAATTCTTCCCATTCCCATTGAAACTTTTCAAATCCCTCTCAAAATTGTTGAAATTCTCTTGAAGCTTTTAAAATTCTCTCTAGAATTTTCAAAATCCATGGCCACATGTTTACAATTTCACGTCAAAAAATTGCTAAAATTCCAGTTGAAATTTTTTCAAAGTCCCTTAAAAATTTTCCAATTTTTGTCCCAATTCTTCCCATTCCCATTGAAACTTTTCAAATCCCTCTCAAAATTGTTGAAATTCTCTTGAAGCTTTTAAAATTCTCTCTAGAATTTTCAAAATCCATGGCCACATGTTTACAATTTCACGTCAAAATGGCTAAAATTCCAGTTGAAATTTTTTCAAAGTCCCTTAAAAATTTTCCAATTTTTGTCCCAATTCTTCCCATTCCCATTGAAACTTTTCAAATCCCTCTCAAAATTGTTGAAATTCTCTTGAAGCTTTTAAAAATCTCTCTAGAATTTTCAAAATCCATGGCCACGTGTTTACAATTTCACGTCAAAAAATTGCTAAAATTCCAGTTGAAATTTTTTCAAAGTCCCTTAAAAATTTTCCAATTTTTGTCCCAATTCTTCCCATTCCCATTGAAACTTTTCAAATCCCTCTCAAAATTGTTGAAATTCTGTTGAAGCTTTTAAAATTCTCTCTAGAATTTTCAAAATCCATGGCCACATGTTTACAATTTCACGTCAAAAAGATGCTAAAATGCCAGTTGAAATTTTTTCAAAGTCCCTTAAAAATTTTCCAATTTTTGTCCCAATTCTTCCCATTCCCATTGAAACTTTTCAAATCCCTCTCAAAATTGTTGAAATTTTCTTGAAGCTTTTAAAATTCTCTCTAGAATTTTCAAAATCCATGGCCACATGTTTACAATTTCACGTCAAAAAATGGCTAAAATTCCAGTTGAAATTTTTTCAAAGTCCCTTAAAAATTTTCCAATTTTTGTCCCAATTCTTCCCATTCCCATTGAAACTTTTCAAATCCCTCTCAAAATTGTTGAAATTCTCTTGAAGCTTTTAAAATTCTCTCTAGAATTTTCAAAATCCATGTCCACATGTTTACAATTTCACATAAAAAAATGGCTAAAATTCAGGTTGAAATTTTTTCAAAGTCCCTTCAAAATTTTCCAATTTTTGTCCCAATTCTTCCCATTCCCATTGAAACTTTTCAAATCCCTCTCAAAATTGTTGAAATTCTCTTGAAGCTTTTAAAAATCTCTCTAGAATTTTCAAAATCAATGGCCACATGTTTACAATTTCACGTCAAAAAATGGCTAAAATTCCAGTTGAAATTTTTTCAAAGTCCCTTCAAAATTTTCCAATTTTTGTCCCAATTCTTCCCATTCCCATTGAAACTTTTCAAATCCCTCTCAAAATTGTTGAAATTCTCTTGAAGCTTTTAAAATTCTCTCTAGAATTTTCAAAATCCATGGCCACATGTTTACAATTTCACGTCAAAAAATGGCTAAAATTCCAGTTGAAATTTTTTCCAAGTCCCTTAAAAATTTTCCAATTTTTGTCCCAATTCTTCCCATTCCCATTGAAACTTTTCAAATCCCTCTCAAAATTGTTGAAATTCTCTTGAAGCTTTTAAAATTCTCTCTAGAATTTTCAAAATCCATGTCCACATGTTTACAATTTCACATAAAAAAATTGCTAAAATTCCAGTTGAAATTTTTTCAAAGTCCCTTCAAAATTTTCCAATTTCTGTCCCAATTCTTCCCATTCCCATTGAAACTTTTCAAATCCCTCTCAAAATTGTTGAAATTCTCTTGAAGCTTTTAAAATTCTCTCTAGAATTTTCAAAATCCATGTCCACATGTTTACAATTTCACGTCAAAAAATGGCTAAAATTCCAGTTGAAATTTTTTCAAAGTCCCTTAAAAATTTTCCAATTTTTGTCCCAATTCTTCCCATTCCCATTGAAACTTTTCAAATCCCTCTCAAAATTGTTGAAATTCTCTTGAAGCTTTTAAAATTCTCTCTAGAATTTTCAAAATCCATGTCCACATGTTTACAATTTCACATAAAAAAATTGCTAAAATTCCAGTTGAAATTTTTTCAAAGTCCCTTAAAAACTTTCCAATTTTTGTCCCAATTCTTCCCATTCCCATTGAAACTTTTCAAATCCCTCTCAAAATTGTAGAAATTCTGTTAAAGCTTTTAAAATTCTCTCTAGAATTTTCAAAATCCATGGCCACATGTTTACAATTTCACGTCAAAAAATTGCTAAAATTCCAGTTGAAATTTTTTCAAAGTCCCTTAATAATTTTCCAATTTTTGTCCCAATTCTTCCCATTCCCATTGAAACTTTTCAAATCCCTCTCAAAATTGTTGAAATTCTCTTGAAGCTTTTAAAATTCTCTCTAGAATTTTCAAAATCCATGGCCACATGTTTACAATTTCACGTCAAAAAATGGCTAAAATTCCAGTTGAAATTTTTTCAAAGTCCCTTAAAAATTTTCCAATTTTTGTCCCAATTCTTCCCATTCCCATTGAAACTTTTCAAATCCCTCTCAAAATTGTTGAAATTCTATTGAAGCTTTTAAAATTCTCTCTAGAATTTTCAAAATCCACTTCAACATGTTTACAATTTCACGTCAAAATGGCTAAAATTCCAGTTGAAATTTTTTCCAAGTCCCTTCAAAATTTTCCAATTTTTGTCCCAATTCTTCCCATTCCCATTGAAACTTTTCAAATCCCTCTCAAAATTGTTGAAATTCTCTTGAAGCTTTTAAAATTCTCTCTAGAATTTTCAAAATCCACTTCAACATGTTTACAATTTCACGTCAAAAAATTGCTAAAATTCCAGTTGAAATTTTTTCAAAGTCCCTTAAAAATTTTCCAATTTTTGTCCCAATTCTTCCCATTCCCATTGAAACTTTTCAAATCCCTCTCAAAATTGTTGAAATTCTGTTGAAGCTTTTAAAATTCTCTCTAGAATTTTCAAGATCCATGTCCACATGTTTACAATTTCACGTCAAAAAATGGCTAAAATTCCAGTTGAAATTTTTTCAAAGTCCCTTAAAAATTTTCCAATTTTTGTCCCAATTCTTCCCATTCCCATTGAAACTTTTCAAATCCCTCTCAAAATTGTTGAAATTCTCTTGAAGCTTTTAAAATTCTCTCTAGAATTTTAAAATCCATGGCCACATGTTTACAATTTCACATAAAATAATTGCTAAAATTCCAGTTGAAATTTTTTCAAAGTCCCTTAAAAATTTTCCAATTTTTGTCCCAATTCTTCCCATTCCCATTGAAACTTTTCAAATCCCTCTCAAAATTGTTGAAATTCTCTTGAAGCTTTTAAAATTCTCTCTAGAATTTTCAAAATCCACTTCAACATGTTTACAATTTCACGTCAAAAAATTGCTAAAATTCCAGTTGAAATTTTTTCAAAGTCCCTTAAAAATTTTCCAATTTTTGTCCCAATTCTTCCCATTCCCATTGAAACTTTTCAAATCCCTCTCAAAATTGTTGAAATTCTCTTGAAGCTTTTAAAAATCTCTCTAGAATTTTCAAAATCAATGGCCACATGTTTACAATTTCACATAAAAAAATGGCTAAAATTCCAGTTGAAATTTTTTCAAAGTCCCTTCAAAATTTTCCAATTTTTGTCCCAATTCTTCCCATTCCCATTGAAACTTTTCAAATCCCTCTCAAAATTGTTGAAATTCTCTTGAAGCTTTTAAAATTCTCTCTAGAATTTTCAAAATCCATGGCCACATGTTTACAATTTCACGTCAAAAAATGGCTAAAATTCCAGTTGAAATTTTTTCAAAGTCCCTTAAAAATTTTCCAATTTTTGTCCCAATTCTTCCCATTCCCATTGAAACTTTTCAAATCCCTCTCAAAATTGTTGAAATTCTCTTGAAGCTTTTAAAATTCTCTCTAGAATTTTCAAAATCCATGTCCACATGTTTACAATTTCACGTCAAAAAATTGCTAAAATTCCAGTTGAAATTTTTTCAAAGTCCCTTAAAAATTTTCCAATTTCTGTCCCAATTCTTCCCATTCCCATTGAAACTTTTCAAATCCCTCTCAAAATTGTTGAAATTCTCTTGAAGCTTTTAAAATTCTCTCTAGAATTTTCAAAATCCATGTCCACATGTTTACAATTTCACGTCAAAAAATGGCTAAAATTCCAGTTGAAATTTTTTCAAAGTCCCTTAAAAATTTTCCAATTTTTGTCCCAATTCTTCCCATTCCCATTGAAACTTTTCAAATCCCTCTCAAAATTGTTGAAATTCTCTTGAAGCTTTTAAAATTCTCTCTAGAATTTTCAAAATCCATGTCCACATGTTTACAATTTCACATAAAAAAATTGCTAAAATTCCAGTTGAAATTTTTTCAAAGTCCCTTAAAAACTTTCCAATTTTTGTCCCAATTCTTCCCATTCCCATTGAAACTTTTCAAATCCCTCTCAAAATTGTAGAAATTCTGTTGAAGCTTTTAAAATTCTCTCTAGAATTTTCAAAATCCATGGCCACATGTTTACAATTTCACGTCAAAAAATTGCTAAAATTCCAGTTGAAATTTTTTCAAAGTCCCTTAATAATTTTCCAATTTTTGTCCCAATTCTTCCCATTCCCATTGAAACTTTTCAAATCCCTCTCAAAATTGTTGAAATTCTCTTGAAGCTTTTAAAATTCTCTCTAGAATTTTCAAAATCCATGGCCACATGTTTACAATTTCACGTCAAAAAATGGCTAAAATTCCAGTTGAAATTTTTTCAAAGTCCCTTAAAAATTTTCCAATTTTTGTCCCAATTCTTCCCATTCCCATTGAAACTTTTCAAATCCCTCTCAAAATTGTTGAAATTCTCTTGAAGCTTTTAAAATTCTCTCTAGAATTTTCAAAATCCACTTCAACATGTTTACAATTTCACGTCAAAATGGCTAAAATTCCAGTTGAAATTTTTTCAAAGTCCCTTAAAAATTTTCCAATTTTTGTCCCAATTCTTCCCATTCCCATTGAAACTTTTCAAATCCCTCTCAAAATTGTTGAAATTCTCTTGAAGCTTTTAAAATTCTCTCTAGAATTTTCAAAATCCACTTCAACATGTTTACAATTTCACGTCAAAAAATTGCTAAAATTCCAGTTGAAATTTTTTCAAAGTCCCTTAAAAATTTTCCAATTTTTGTTCCAATTCTTCCCATTCCCATTGAAACTTTTCAAATCCCTCTCAAAATTGTTGAAATTCTGTTGAAGCTTTTAAAATTCTCTCTAGAATTTTCAAGATCCATGTCCACATGTTTACAATTTCACGTCAAAAAATGGCTAAAATTCCAGTTGAAATTTTTTCAAAGTCCCTTAAAAATTTTCCAATTTTTGTCCCAATTCTTCCCATTCCCATTGAAACTTTTCAAATCCCTCTCAAAACTGTTGAAATTCTCTTGAAGCTTTTAAAATTCTCTCTAGAATTTTCAAAATCCATGGCCACATGTTTACAATTTCACATAAAAAAATGGCTAAAATTCCAGTTGAAATTTTTTCAAAGTCCCTTAAAAATTTTCCAATTTTTGTCCCAATTCTTCCCATTCCCATTGAAACTTTTCAAATCCCTCTCAAAATTGTTGAAATTCTCTTGAAGCTTTTAAAATTCTCTCTAGAATTTTCAAAATCCATGTCCACATGTTTACAATTTCACGTCAAAAAATGGCTAAAATTCAGGTTGAAATTTTTTCAAAGTCCCTTAAAAATTTTCCAATTTTTGTCCCAATTCTTCCCATTCCCATTGAAACTTTTCAAATCCCTCTCAAAATTGTTGAAATTCTCTTGAAGCTTTTAAAATTCTCTCTAGAATTTTCAAAATCAATGGCCACATGTTTACAATTTCACATAAAAAAATGGCTAAAATTCCAGTTGAAATTTTTTCAAAGTCCCTTAAAAATTTTCCAATTTTTGTCCCAATTCTTCCCATTCCCATTGAAACTTTTCAAATCCCTCTCAAAATTGTTGAAATTCTCTTGAAGCTTTTAAAATTCTCTCTAGAATTTTCAAAATCCATGTCCACATGTTTACAATTTCACATAAAAAAATGGCTAAAATTCCAGTTGAAATTTTTTCAAAGTCCCTTAAAAATTTTCCAATTTTTGTCCCAATTCTTCCCATTCCCATTGAAACTTTTCAAATCCCTCTCAAAATTGTTGAAATTCTCTTGAAGCTTTTAAAATTCTCTCTAGAATTTTCAAAATCCATGTCCACATGTTTACAATTTCACGTCAAAAAATGGCTAAAATTCCAGTTGAAATTTTTTCAAAGTCCCTTAAAAATTTTCCAATTTTTGTCCCAATTCTTCCCATTCCCATTGAAACTTTTCAAATCCCTCTCAAAATTGTAGAAATTCTCTTGAAGCTTTTAAAATTCTCTCTAGAATTTTAAAATCCATGTCCACATGTTTACAATTTCACATAAAATAATTGCTAAAATTCCAGTTGAAATTTTTTCAAAGTCCCTTAAAAATTTTCCAATTTTTGTCCCAATTCTTCCCATTCCCATTGAAACTTTTCAAATCCCTCTCAAAATTGTTGAAATTCTCTTGAAGCTTTTAAAATTCTCTCTAGAATTTTAAAATCCATGGCCACATGTTTACAATTTCACATAAAATAATTGCTAAAATTCCAGTTGAAATTTTTTCAAAGTCCCTTAAAAATTTTCCAATTTTTGTCCCAATTCTTCCCATTCCCATTGAAACTTTTCAAATCCCTCTCAAAATTGTTGAAATTCTCTTGAAGCTTTTAAAATTCTCTCTAGAATTTTCAAAATCCATGGCCACATGTTTACAATTTCACGTCAAAAAATGGCTAAAATTCCAGTTGAAATTTTTTCAAAGTCCCTTAAAAATTTTCCAATTTTTGTCCCAATTCTTCCCATTCCCATTGAAACTTTTCAAATCCCTCTCCAAATTGTTGAAATTCTATTGAAGCTTTTAAAATTCTCTCTAGAATTTTCAAAATCAATGGCCACATGTTTACAATTTCACATAAAAAAATGGCTAAAATTCCAGTTGAAATTTTTTCAAAGTCCCTTAAAAATTTCCCAATTTTTGTCCCAATTCTTCCATTCCCATTGAAACTTTTCAAATCCCTCTCAAAATTGTTGAAATTCTCTTGAAGCTTTTAAAATTCTCTCTAGAATTTTCAAAATCCATGTCCACATGTTTACAATTTCACGTCAAAAAATGGCTAAAATTCCAGTTGAAATTTTTTCAAAGTCCCTTAAAAATTTTCCAATTTTTGTCCCAATTCTTCCCATTCCCATTGAAACTTTTCAAATCCCTCTCAAAATTGTTGAAATTCTCTTGAAGCTTTTAAAATTCTCTCTAGAATTTTCAAAATCCATGGCCACATGTTTACAATTTCACATAAAAAAATTGCTAAAATTCCAGTTGAAATTTTTTTCCAAGTCCCTTAAAAATTTTCCAATTTCTGTCCCAATTCTTCCCATTCCCATTGAAACTTTTCAAATCCCTCTCAAAATTGTTGAAATTCTCTTGAAGCTTTTAAAATTCTCTCTAGACTTTTCAAAATCCATGTCCACATGTTTGCAATTTCACGTAAAAAAATGGCTAAAATTCCAGTTGAAATTTTTTCAAAGTCCCTTAAAAATTTTCCAATTTTTGTCCCAATTCTTCCCATTCCCATTGAAACTTTTCAAATCCCTCTCAAAATTGTTGAAATTCTCTTGAAGCTTTTAAAATTCTCTCTAGAATTTTCAAAATCCATGGCCACATCTTTACAATTTCACGTAAAAAAATGGCTAAAATTCCAGTTGAAATTTTTTCAAAGTCCCTTAAAAATTTTCCAATTTTTGTCCCAATTCTTCCCATTCCCATTGAAACTTTTCAAATCCCTCTCAAAATTGTAGAAATTCTGTTAAAGCTTTTAAAATTCTCTCTAGAATTTTCAAAATCCATGGCCACATGTTTACAATTTCACGTCAAAAAATGGCTAAAATTCCAGTTGAAATTTTTTCAAAGTCCCTTAAAAATTTTCCAATTTTTGTCCCAATTCTTCCCATTCCCATTGAAACTTTTCAAATCCCTCTCAAAATTGTTGAAATTCTCTTGAAGCTTTTAAAATTCTCTCTAGAATTTTCAAAATCCATGGCCACATGTTTACAATTTCACGTCAAAAAATTGCTAAAATTCCAGTTGAAATTTTTTCAAAGTCCCTTAAAAATTTTCCAATTTTTGTCCCAATTCTTCCCATTCCCATTGAAACTTTTCAAATCCCTCTCAAAATTGTTGAAATTCTCTTGAAGCTTTTAAAATTCTCTCTAGAATTTTCAAAATCCATGGCCACATGTTTACAATTTCATGTCAAAATGGCTAAAATTCCAGTTGAAATTTTTTCAAAGTCCCTTAAAAATTTTCCAATTTTTGTCCCAATTCTTCCCATTCCCATTGAAACTTTTCAAATCCCTCTCAAAATTGTTGAAATTCTCTTGAAGCTTTTAAAAATCTCTCTAGAATTTTCAAAATCCATGGCCACGTGTTTACAATTTCACGTCAAAAAATTGCTAAAATTCCAGTTGAAATTTTTTCAAAGTCCCTTAAAAATTTTCCAATTTTTGTCCCAATTCTTCCCATTCCCATTGAAACTTTTCAAATCCCTCTCAAAATTGTTGAAATTCTGTTGAAGCTTTTAAAATTCTCTCTAGAATTTTCAAAATCCATGGCCACATGTTTACAATTTCACGTCAAAAAGATGCTAAAATGCCAGTTGAAATTTTTTCAAAGTCCCTTAAAAATTTTCCAATTTTTGTCCCAATTCTTCCCATTCCCATTGAAACTTTTCAAATCCCTCTCAAAATTGTTGAAATTTTCTTGAAGCTTTTAAAATTCTCTCTAGAATTTTCAAAATCCATGGCCACATGTTTACAATTTCACGTCAAAAAATGGCTAAAATTCCAGTTGAAATTTTTTCAAAGTCCCTTAAAAATTTTCCAATTTTTGTCCCAATTCTTCCCATTCCCATTGAAACTTTTCAAATCCCTCTCAAAATTGTTGAAATTCTCTTGAAGCTTTTAAAATTCTCTCTAGAATTTTCAAAATCCATGTCCACATGTTTACAATTTCACATAAAAAAATGGCTAAAATTCAGGTTGAAATTTTTTAAAAGTCCCTTCAAAATTTTCCAATTTTTGTCCCAATTCTTCCCATTCCCATTGAAACTTTTCAAATCCCTCTCAAAATTGTTGAAATTCTCTTGAAGCTTTTAAAATTCTCTCTAGAATTTTCAAAATCCATGGCCACATGTTTACAATTTCACATAAAAAAAATGGCTAAAATTCCAGTTGAAATTTTTTCAAAGTCCCTTAAAAATTTTCCAATTTTTGTCCCAATTCTTCCCATTCCCATTGAAACTTTTCAAATCCCTCTCAAAATTGTTGAAATTCTCTTGAAGCTTTTAAAATTCTCTCTAGAATTTTAAAATCCATGGCCACATGTTTACAATTTCACATAAAATAATTGCTAAAATTCCAGTTGAAATTTTTTCAAAGTCCCTTAAAAATTTTCCAATTTTTGTCCCAATTCTTCCCATTCCCATTGAAACTTTTCAAATCCCTCTCAAAATTGTTGAAATTCTCTTGAAGCTTTTAAAAATCTCTCTAGAATTTTCAAAATCCATGGCCACGTGTTTACAATTTCACGTCAAAAAATTGCTAAAATTCCAGTTGAAATTTTTTCAAAGTCCCTTAAAAATTTTCCAATTTTAGTCCCAATTCTTCCCATTCCCATTGAAACTTTTCAAATCCCTCTCAAAATTGTTGAAATTCTCTTGAAGCTTTTAAAAATCTCTCTAGAATTTTCAAAATCAATGGCCACATGTTTACAATTTCACATAAAAAAATGGCTAAAATTCCAGTTGAAATTTTTTCAAAGTCCCTTAAAAATTTTCCAATTTTTGTCCCAATTCTTCCCATTCCCATTGAAACTTTTCAAATCCCTCTCAAAATTGTTGAAATTCTCTTGAAGCTTTTAAAATTCTCTCTAGAATTTTCAAAATCCATGGCCACATGTTTACAATTTCACGTCAAAAAATGGCTAAAATTCCAGTTGAAATTTTTTCCAAGTCCCTTAAAAATTTTCCAATTTTTGTCCCAATTCTTCCCATTCCCATTGAAACTTTTCAAATCCCTCTCAAAATTGTTGAAATTCTCTTGAAGCTTTTAAAATTCTCTCTAGAATTTTCAAAATCCATGGCCACATGTTTACAATTTCACGTCAAAAAATTGCTAAAATTCCAGTTGAAATTTTTTCAAAGTCCCTTAAAAATTTTCCAATTTCTGTCCCAATTCTTCCCATTCCCATTGAAACTTTTCAAATCCCTCTCAAAATTGTTGAAATTCTCTTGAAGCTTTTAAAATTCTCTCTAGAATTTTCAAAATCCATGTCCACATGTTTACAATTTCACGTCAAAAAATGGCTAAAATTCCAGTTGAAATTTTTTCAAAGTCCCTTAAAAATTTTCCAATTTTTGTCCCAATTCTTCCCATTCCCATTGAAACTTTTCAAATCCCTCTCAAAATTGTTGAAATTCTCTTGAAGCTTTTAAAATTCTCTCTAGAATTTTCAAAATCCATGGCCACATGTTTACAATTTCACATAAAAAAATTGCTAAAATTCCAGTTGAAATTTTTTCAAAGTCCCTTAAAAACTTTCCAATTTTTGTCCCAATTCTTCCCATTCCCATTGAAACTTTTCAAATCCCTCTCAAAATTGTAGAAATTCTGTTAAAGCTTTTAAAATTCTCTCTAGAATTTTCAAAATCCATGGCCACATGTTTACAATTTCACATCAAAAAATTGCTAAAATTCCAGTTGAAATTTTTTCAAAGTCCCTTAATAATTTTCCAATTTTTGTCCCAATTCTTCCCATTCCCATTGAAACTTTTCAAATCCCTCTCAAAATTGTTGAAATTCTGTTGAAGCTTTTAAAATTCTCTCTAGAATTTTCAAAATCCATGGCCACATGTTTACAATTTCACGTCAAAAAATGGCTAAAATTCCAGTTGAAATTTTTTCAAAGTCCCTTAAAAATTTTCCAATTTTTGTCCCAATTCTTCCCATTCCCATTGAAACTTTTCAAATCCCTCTCAAAATTGTTGAAATTCTCTTGAAGCTTTTAAAATTCTCTCTAGAATTTTCAAAATCCATGGCCACATGTTTACAATTTCACGTCAAAATGGCTAAAATTCCAGTTGAAATTTTTTCAAAGTCCCTTAATAATTTTCCAATTTTTGTCCCAATTCTTCCCATTCCCATTGAAACTTTTCAAATCCCTCTCAAAATTGTTGAAATTCTCTTGAAGCTTTTAAAATTCTCTCTAGAATTTTCAAAATCCACTTCAACATGTTTACAATTTCACGTCAAAAAATGGCTAAAATTCCAGTTGAAATTTTTTCAAAGTCCCTTAAAAATTTTCCAATTTTTGTCCCAATTCTTCCCATTCCCATTGAAACTTTTCAAATCCCTCTCAAAATTGTAGAAATTCTGTTAAAGCTTTTAAAATTCTCTCTAGAATTTTCAAAATCCATGGCCACATGTTTACAATTTCACGTCAAAAAATTGCTAAAATTCCAGTTGAAATTTTTTCAAAGTCCCTTAAAAATTTTCCAATTTTTGTCCCAATTCTTCCCATTCCCATTGAAACTTTTCAAATCCCTCTCAAAATTGTTGAAATTCTCTTGAAGCTTTTAAAATTCTCTCTAGAATTTTCAAAATCCATGGCCACATGTTTACAATTTCACGTCAAAAAATTGCTAAAATTCCAGTTGAAATTTTTTCAAAGTCCCTTAAAAATTTTCCAATTTTTGTCCCAATTCTTCCCATTCCCATTGAAACTTTTCAAATCCCTCTCAAAATTGTTGAAATTCTCTTGAAGCTTTTAAAATTCTCTCTAGAATTTTCAAAATCCATGGCCACATGTTTACAATTTCACGTCAAAATGGCTAAAATTCCAGTTGAAATTTTTTCAAAGTCCCTTAAAAATTTTCCAATTTTTGTCCCAATTCTTCCCATTCCCATTGAAACTTTTCAAATCCCTCTCAAAATTGTTGAAATTCTCTTGAAGCTTTTAAAAATCTCTCTAGAATTTTCAAAATCCATGGCCACGTGTTTACAATTTCACGTCAAAAAATTGCTAAAATTCCAGTTGAAATTTTTTCAAAGTCCCTTAAAAATTTTCCAATTTTTGTCCCAATTCTTCCCATTCCCATTGAAACTTTTCAAATCCCTCTCAAAATTGTTGAAATTCTCTTGAAGCTTTTAAAATTCTCTCTAGAATTTTAAAATCCATGGCCACATGTTTACAATTTCACATAAAATAATTGCTAAAATTCCAGTTGAAATTTTTTCAAAGTCCCTTAAAAATTTTCCAATTTTTGTCCCAATTCTTCCCATTCCCATTGAAACTTTTCAAATCCCTCTCAAAAGTGTTGAAATTCTGTTGAAGCTTTTAAAATTCTCTCTAGAATTTTCAAAATCCATGGCCACATGTTTACAATTTCACGTCAAAAAATGGCTAAATTTCCAGTTGAAATTTTTTCAATGTCCCTTAAAAATTTTCCAATTTTAGTCCCAATTCTTCCCATTCCCATTGAAACTTTTCAAATCCCTCTCAAAATTGTTGAAATTCTCTTGAAGCTTTTAAAAATCTCTCTAGAATTTTCAAAATCAATGGCCACATGTTTACAATTTCACATAAAAAAATGGCTAAAATTCCAGTTGAAATTTTTTCAAAGTCCCTTCAAAATTTTCCAATTTTTGTCCCAATTCTTCCCATTCCCATTGAAACTTTTCAAATCCCTCTCAAAATTGTTGAAATTCTCTTGAAGCTTTTAAAATTCTCTCTAGAATTTTCAAAATCCATGGCCACATGTTTACAATTTCACGTCAAAAAATGGCTAAAATTCCAGTTGAAATTTTTTCCAAGTCCCTTAAAAATTTTCCAATTTTTGTCCCAATTCTTCCCATTCCCATTGAAACTTTTCAAATCCCTCTCAAAATTGTTGAAATTCTCTTGAAGCTTTTAAAATTCTCTCTAGAATTTTCAAAATCCATGTCCACATGTTTACAATTTCACGTCAAAAAATTGCTAAAATTCCAGTTGAAATTTTTTCAAAGTCCCTTAAAAATTTTCCAATTTCTGTCCCAATTCTTCCCATTCCCATTGAAACTTTTCAAATCCCTCTCCAAATTGTTGAAATTCTCTTGAAGCTTTTAAAATTCTCTCTAGAATTTTCAAAATCCATGTCCACATGTTTACAATTTCACGTCAAAAAATGGCTAAAATTCCAGTTGAAATTTTTTCAAAGTCCCTTAAAAATTTTCCAATTTTTGTCCCAATTCTTCCCATTCCCATTGAAACTTTTCAAATCCCTCTCAAAATTGTTGAAATTCTCTTGAAGCTTTTAAAATTCTCTCTAGAATTTTCAAAATCCATGTCCACATGTTTACAATTTCACATAAAAAAATTGCTAAAATTCCAGTTGAAATTTTTTCAAAGTCCCTTAAAAACTTTCCAATTTTTGTCCCAATTCTTCCCATTCCCATTGAAACTTTTCAAATCCCTCTCAAAATTGTAGAAATTCTGTTAAAGCTTTTAAAATTCTCTCTAGAATTTTCAAAATCCATGGCCACATGTTTACAATTTCACGTCAAAAAATTGCTAAAATTCCAGTTGAAATTTTTTCAAAGTCCCTTAATAATTTTCCAATTTTTGTCCCAATTCTTCCCATTCCCATTGAAACTTTTCAAATCCCTCTCAAAATTGTTGAAATTCTCTTGAAGCTTTTAAAATTCTCTCTAGAATTTTCAAAATCCATGGCCACATGTTTACAATTTCACGTCAAAAAATGGCTAAAATTCCAGTTGAAATTTTTTCAAAGTCCCTTAAAAATTTTCCAATTTTTGTCCCAATTCTTCCCATTCCCATTGAAACTTTTCAAATCCCTCTCAAAATTGTTGAAATTCTATTGAAGCTTTTAAAATTCTCTCTAGAATTTTCAAAATCCATGGCCACATGTTTACAATTTCACGTCAAAATGGCTAAAATTCCAGTTGAAATTTTTTCAAAGTCCCTTCAAAATTTTCCAATTTTTGTCCCAATTCTTCCCATTCCCATTGAAACTTTTCAAATCCCTCTCAAAACTGTTGAAATTCTCTTGAAGCTTTTAAAATTCTCTCTAGAATTTTCAAAATCCATGGCCACATGTTTACAATTTCACATAAAAAAATGGCTAAAATTCCAGTTGAAATTTTTTCAAAGTCCCTTAAAAATTTTCCAATTTTTGTCCCAATTCTTCCCATTCCCATTGAAACTTTTCAAATCCCTCTCAAAATTGTTGAAATTCTGTTGAAGCTTTTAAAATTCTCTCTAGAATTTTCAAAATCCATGTCCACATGTTTACAATTTCACGTCAAAAAATGGCTAAAATTCCAGTTGAAATTTTTTCAAAGTCCCTTAAAAATTTTCCAATTTTTGTCCCAATTCTTCCCATTCCCATTGAAACTTTTCAAATCCCTCTCAAAATTGTTGAAATTCTCTTGAAGCTTTTAAAATTCTCTCTAGAATTTTCAAAATCAATGGCCACATGTTTACAATTTCACATAAAAAAATGGCTAAAATTCCAGTTGAAATTTTTTCAAAGTCCCTTCAAAATTTTCCAATTTTTGTCCCAATTCTTCCCATTCCCATTGAAACTTTTCAAATCCCTCTCAAAATTGTTGAAATTCTCTTGAAGCTTTTAAAATTCTCTCTAGAATTTTCAAAATCCATGGCCACATGTTTACAATTTCACGTCAAAAAATGGCTAAAATTCCAGTTGAAATTTTTTCAAAGTCCCTTAAAAATTTTCCAATTTTTGTCCCAATTCTTCCCATTCCCATTGAAACTTTTCAAATCCCTCTCAAAATTGTTGAAATTCTGTTGAAGCTTTTAAAATTCTCTCTAGAATTTTCAAAATCCATGGCCACATGTTTACAATTTCACGTCAAAAAATTGCTAAAATTCCAGTTGAAATTTTTTCAAAGTCCCTTAAAAATTTTCCAATTTTTGTCCCAATTCTTCCCATTCCCATTGAAACTTTTCAAATCCCTCTCAAAATTGTTGAAATTCTCTTGAAGCTTTTAAAATTCTCTCTAGAATTGTCAAAATCCATGTCCACATGTTTACAATTTCACATAAAAAAATGGCTAAAATTCCAGTTGAAATTTTTTCAAAGTCCCTTCAAAATTTTCCAATTTTTGTCCCAATTCTTCCCATTCCCATTGAAACTTTTCAAATCCCTCTCAAAATTGTTGAAATTCTCTTGAAGCTTTTAAAATTCTCTCTAGAATTTTCAAAATCCATGGCCACATGTTTACAATTTCACGTCAAAATGGCTAAAATTCCAGTTGAAATTTTTTCAAAGTCCCTTAAAAATTTTCCAATTTTTGTCCCAATTCTTCCCATTCCCATTGAAACTTTTCAAATCCCTCTCAAAATTGTTGAAATTCTGTTGAAGCTTTTAAAATTCTCTCTAGAATTTTCAAAATCCATGTCCACATGTTTACAATTTCACATAAAAAAATTGCTAAAATTCCAGTTGAAATTTTTTCAAAGTCCCTTCAAAATTTTCCAATTTTTGTCCCAATTCTTCCCATTCCCATTGAAACTTTTCAAATCCCTCTCAAAATTGTTGAAATTCTCTTGAAGCTTTTAAAATTCTCTCTAGAATTTTCAAAATCCATGGCCACATGTTTACAATTTCACGTCAAAAAATTGCTGAAATTCCAGTTGAAATTTTTTCAAAGTCCCTTCAAAATTTTCCAATTTTTGTCCCAATTCTTCCCATTCCCATTGAAACTTTTCAAATCCCTCTCAAAAGTGTTGAAATTCTGTTGAAGCTTTTAAAATTCTCTCTAGAATTTTCAAAATCCATGGCCACATGTTTACAATTTCACATTAAAAAATTGCTGAAATTCCAGTTGAAATTTTTTCAAAGTCCCTTAAAAATTTTCCAATTTTTGTCCCAATTCTTCCCATTCCCATTGAAACTTTTCAAATCCCTCTCAAAATTGTTGAAATTCTCTTGAAGCTTTTAAAATTCTCTCTAGAATTTTCAAAATCCATGGCCACATGTTTACAATTTCACGTCAAAATATGGCTTAAATTCCAGTTGAAATTTTTTCAAAGTCCCTGAAAAATTTTCCAATTTTTGTCCCAATTCTTCCCATTCCCATTGAAACTTTTCAAATCCCTCTCAAAATTGTTGAAATTCTCTTGAAGCTTTTAAAATTCTCTCTAGAATTTTCAAAATCCATGTCCACATGTTTACAATTTCACGTCAAAAAATGGCTAAAATTCCAGTTGAAATTTTTTCAAAGTCCCTTAAAAATTTTCCAATTTTTGTCCCAATTCTTCCCATTCCCATTGAAACTTTTCAAATCCCTCTCAAAATTGTTGAAATTCTCTTGAAGCTTTTAAAATTCTCTCTAGAATTTTCAAAATCCATGGCCACGTGTTTACAATTTCACATAAAAAAATGGCTAAAATTCCAGTTGAAATTTTTTCAAAGTCCCTTAAAAATTTTCCAATTTTTGTCCCAATTCTTCCCATTCCCATTGAAACTTTTCAAATCCCTCTCAAAATTGTTGAAATTCTCTTGAAGCTTTTAAAATTCTCTCTAGAATTTTCAAAATCCATGTCCACATGTTTACAATTTCACATAAAAAAATTGCTAAAATTCCAGTTGAAATTTTTTCAAAGTCCCTTAAAAACCTTCCAATTTTTGTCCCAATTCTTCCCATTCCCATTGAAACTTTTCAAATCCCTCTCAAAATTGTTGAAATTCTGTTGAAGCTTTTAAAATTCTCTCTAGAATTTTCAAAATCCATGGCCACATGTTTACAATTTCACGTCAAAAAATGGCTAAATTTCCAGTTGAAATTTTTTCAAAGTCCCTTAAAAATTTTCCAATTTTTGTCCCAATTCTTCCCATTCCCATTGAAACTTTTCAAATCCCTCTCAAAATTGTTGAAATTCTCTTGAAGCTTTTAAAATTCTCTCTAGAATTTTCAAAATCCATGGCCACATGTTTACAATTTCACGTCAAAAAATTGCTAAAATTCCAGTTGAAATTTTTTCAAAGTCCCTTCAAAATTTTCCAATTTTTGTCCCAATTCTTCCCATTCCCATTGAAACTTTTCAAATCCCTCTCAAAATTGTTGAAATTCTCTTGAAGCTTTTAAAATTCTCTCTAGAATTTTCAAAATCCATGTCCACATGTTTACAATTTCACATAAAAAAATGGCTAAAATTCCAGTTGAAATTTTTTCAAAGTCCCTTAAAAACCTTCCGATTTTTGTCCCAATTCTTCCCATTCCCATTGAAACTTTTCAAATCCCTCTCAAAATTGTTGAAATTCTGTTGAAGCTTTTAAAATTCTCTCTAGAATTTTCAAAATCCATGGCCACATGTTTACAATTTCACGTCAAAAAATGGCTAAATTTCCAGTTGAAATTTTTTCAAAGTCCCTTAAAAATTTTCCAATTTTTGTCCCAATTCTTCCCATTCCCATTGAAACTTTTCAAATCCCTCTCAAAATTGTTGAAATTCTCTTGAAGCTTTTAAAATTCTCTCTAGAATTTTCAAAATCCATGGCCACATGTTTACAATTTCACGTCAAAATATGGCTAAAATTCCAGTTGAAATTTTTTCAAAGTCCCTTAAAAATTTTCCAATTTTTGTCCCAATTCTTCCCATTCCCATTGAAACTTTTCAAATCCCTCTCAAAACTGTTGAAATTCTGTTGAAGCTTTTAAAATTCTCTCTAGAATTTTCAAAATCCATGGCCACATGTTTACAATTTCACATAAAAAAATTGCTAAAATTCCAGTTGAAATTTTTTCAAAGTCCCTTAAAAATTTTCCAATTTTTGTCCCAATTCTTCCCATTCCCATTGAAACTTTTCAAATCCCTCTCAAAAGTGTTGAAATTCTGTTGAAGCTTTTAAAATTCTCTCTAGAATTTTCAAAATCCATGTCCACATGTTTACAATTTCACATTAAAAAATTGCTAAAATTCCAGTTGAAATTTTTTCGAAGTCCCTTAAAAATTTTCCAATTTTTGTCCCAATTCTTCCCATTCCCATTGAAACTTTTCAAATCCCTCTCAAAATTGTTGAAATTCTCTTGAAGCTTTTAAAATTCTCTCTAGAATTTTCAAAATCCATGGCCACATGTTTACAATTTCACGTCAAAATATGGCTAAAATTCCAGTTGAAATTTTTTCAAAGTCCCTTAAAAATTTTCCAATTTTTGTCCCAATTCTTCGCATTCCCATTGAAACTTTTCAAATCCCTCTCAAAACTGTTGAAATTCTGTTGAAGCTTTTAAAATTCTCTCTAGAATTTTAAAATCCATGGCCACATGTTTACAATTTCACATAAAAAAATTGCTAAAATTCCAGTTGAAATTTTTTCAAAGTCCCTTAAAAATTTTCCAATTTTTGTCCCAATTCTTCCCATTCCCATTGAAACTTTTCAAATCCCTCTCAAAATTGTTGAAATTCTCTTGAAGTTTTTAAAATTCTCTCTAGAATTTTCAAAATCCATGTCCACATGTTTACAATTTCACATAAAAAAATTGCTAAAATTCCAGTTGAAATTTTTTCAAAGTCCCTTAAAAATTTTCCAATTTTTGTCCCAATTCTTCCCATTCCCATTGAAACTTTTCAAATCCCTCTCAAAAGTGTTGAAATTCTCTTGAAGCTTTTAAAATTCTCTCTAGAATTTTCAAAATCCATGTCCACATATTTACAATTTCACATTAAAAAATGGCTAAAATTCAGGTTGAAATTTTTTCAAAGTCCCTTAAAAATTTTCCAATTTTTGTCCCAATTCTTCCCATTCCCATTGAAACTTTTCAAATCCCTCTCAAAATTGTTGAAATTCTCTTGAAGCTTTTAAAATTCTCTCTAGAATTTTCAAAATCCATGGCCACATGTTTACAATTTCACATAAAAAAATGGCTAAAATTCCAGTTGAAATTTTTTCAAAGTCCCTTAAAAATTTTCCAATTTTTGTCCCAATTCTTCCCATTCCCATTGAAACTTTTCAAATCCCTCTCAAAATTGTTGAAATTCTCTTGAAGCTTTTAAAATTCTCTCTAGAATTTTCAAAATCCATGTCCACATGTTTACAATTTCACATAAAAAAATGGCTAAAATTCCAGTTGAAATTTTTTCAAAGTCCCTTCAAAATTTTCCAATTTTTGTCCCAATTCTTCCCATTCCCATTGAAACTTTTCAAATCCCTCTCAAAATTGTTGAAATTCTCTTGAAGCTTTTAAAATTCTCTCTAGAATTTTCAAAATCCATGGCCACATGTTTACAATTTCACATAAAAAAATTGCTAAAATTCCAGTTGAAATTTTTTCAAAGTCCCTTAAAAACTTTCCAATTTTTGTCCCAATTCTTCCCATTCCCATTGAAACTTTTCAAATCCCTCTCAAAATTGTTGAAATTCTGTTGAAGCTTTTAAAATTCTCTCTAGAATTTTCAAAATCCATGGCCACATCTTTACAATTTCACGTCAAAAAATGGCTAAAATTCCAGTTGAAATTTTTTCAAAGTCCCTTAAAAATTTTCCAATTTTTGTCCCAATTCTTCCCATTCCCATTGAAACTTTTCAAATCCCTCTCAAAATTGTAGAAATTCTGTTAAAGCTTTTAAAATTCTCTCTAGAATTTTCAAAATCCATGGCCACATGTTTACAATTTCACGTCAAAAAATTGCTAAAACTCCAGTTGAAATTTTTTCAAAGTCCCTTAAAAATTTTCCAATTTTTGTCCCAATTCTTCCCATTCCCATTGAAACTTTTCAAATCCCTCTCAAAATTGTTGAAATTCTCTTGAAGCTTTTAAAATTCTCTCTAGAATTTTCAAAATCCATGGCCACATGTTTACAATTTCACGTCAAAAAATTGCTAAAATTCCAGTTGAAATTTTTTCAAAGTCCCTTAAAAATTTTCCAATTTTTGTCCCAATTCTTCCCATTCCCATTGAAACTTTTCAAATCCCTCTCAAAATTGTTGAAATTCTATTGAAGCTTTTAAAATTCTCTCTAGAATTTTCAAAATCCATGGCCACATGTTTACAATTTCACGTCAAAATGGCTAAAATTCCAGTTGAAATTTTTTCAAAGTCCCTTAAAAATTTTCCAATTTTTGTCCCAATTCTTCCCATTCCCATTGAAACTTTTCAAATCCCTCTCAAAATTGTTGAAATTCTCTTGAAGCTTTTAAAATTCTCTCTAGAATTTTCAAAATCCATGGCCACGTGTTTACAATTTCACGTCAAAAAAGTGCTAAAATTCCAGTTGAAATTTTTTCAAAGTCCCTTAAAAATTTTCCAATTTTTGTCCCAATTCTTCCCATTCCCATTGAAACTTTTCAAATCCCTCTCAAAATTGTTGAAATTCTATTGAAGCTTTTAAAATTCTCTCTAGAATTTTCAAAATCCATGGCCACATGTTTACAATTTCACATAAAAAAATGGCTAAAATTCCAGTTGAAATTTTTTCAAAGTCCCTTCAAAATTTTCCAATTTTTGTCCCAATTCTTCCCATTCCCATTGAAACTTTTCAAATCCCTCTCAAAATTGTTGAAATTCTCTTGAAGCTTTTAAAATTCTCTCTAGAATTTTCAAAATCCATGTCCACATGTTTACAATTTCACGTCAAAAAGATGCTAAAATTCCAGTTGAAATTTTTTCAAAGTCCCTTAAAAATTTTCCAATTTTTGTCCCAATTCTTCCCATTCCCATTGAAACTTTTCAAATCCCTCTCAAAACTGTTGAAATTCTCTTGAAGCTTTTAAAATTCTCTCTAGAATTTTCAAAATCCATGGCCACATGTTTACAATTTCACATAAAAAAATGGCTAAAATTCCAGTTGAAATTTTTTCAAAGTCCCTTAAAAATTTTCCAATTTTTGTCCCAATTCTTCCCATTCCCATTGAAACTTTTCAAATCCCTCTCAAAATTGTTGAAATTCTCTTGAAGCTTTTAAAATTCTCTCTAGAATTTTTAAAATCCATGTCCACATGTTTACAATTTCACGTCAAAAAATTGCTAAAATTCCAGTTGAAATTTTTTCAAAGTCCCTTAAAAATTTTCCAATTTTTGTCCCAATTCTTCCCATTCCCATTGAAACTTTTCAAATCCCTCTCAAAAGTGTTGAAATTCTGTTGAAGCTTTTAAAATTCTCTCTAGAATTTTCAAAATCCATGGCCACATGTTTACAATTTCACATAAAAAAATGGCTAAAATTCCAGTTGAAATTTTTTCAAAGTCCCTTAAAAATTTTCCAATTTTTGTCCCAATTCTTCCCATTCCCATTGAAACTTTTCAAATCCCTCTCAAAATTGTTGAAATTCTGTTGAAGCTTTTAAAATTCTCTCTAGAATTTTCAAAATCCATGTCCACATGTTTACAATTTCACGTCAAAAAATGGCTAAAATTCCAGTTGAAATTTTTTCAAAGTCCCTGAAAAATTTTCCAATTTTTGTCCCAATTCTTCCCATTCCCATTGAAACTTTTCAAATCCCTCTCAAAATTGTTGAAATTCTCTTGAAGCTTTTAAAATTCTCTCTAGAATTTTCAAAATCCATGGCCACGTGTTTACAATTTCACATAAAAAAATGGCTAAAATTCCAGTTGAAATTTTTTCAAAGTCCCTGAAAAATTTTCCAATTTTTGTCCCAATTCTTCCCATTCCCATTGAAACTTTTCAAATCCCTCTCAAAATTGTTGAAATTCTGTTGAAGCTTTTAAAATTCTCTCTAGAATTTTCAAAATCCATGGCCACATGTTTACAATTTCACGTCAAAAAATTGCTAAAATTCCAGTTGAAATTTTTTCAAAGTCCCTTAAAAATTTTCCAATTTTTGTCCCAATTCTTCCCATTCCCATTGAAACTTTTCAAATCCCTCTCAAAAGTGTTGAAATTCTGTTGAAGCTTTTAAAATTCTCTCTAGAATTTTCAAAATCCATGTCCACATGTTTACAATTTCACATTAAAAAATTGCTAAAATTCCAGTTGAAATTTTTTCAAAGTCCCTTAAAAACCTTCCAATTTTTGTCCCAATTCTTCCCATTCCCATTGAAACTTTTCAAATCCCTCTCAAAATTGTTGAAATTCTGTTGAAGCTTTTAAAATTCTCTCTAGAATTTTCAAAATCCATGTCCACATGTTTACAATTTCACGTCAAAAAATGGCTAAAATTCCAGTTGAAATTTTTTCAAAGTCCCTTAAAAATTTTCCAATTTTTGTCCCAATTCTTCCCATTCCCATTGAAACTTTTCAAATCCCTCTCAAAATTGTTGAAATTCTCTTGAAGCTTTTAAAATTCTCTCTAGAATTTTCAAAATCCATGGCCACATGTTTACAATTTCACGTCAAAAAATTGCTAAAATTCCAGTTGAAATTTTTTCAAAGTCCCTTAAAAATTTTCCAATTTTTGTCCCAATTCTTCCCATTCCCATTGAAACTTTTCAAATCCCTCTCAAAATTGTTGAAATTCTCTTGAAGCTTTTAAAATTCTCTCTAGAATTTTCAAAATCCATGTCCACATGTTTACAATTTCACATAAAAAAATTGCTAAAATTCCAGTTGAAATTTTTTCAAAGTCCCTGAAAAATTTTCCAATTTTTGTCCCAATTCTTCCCATTCCCATTGAAACTTTTCAAATCCCTCTCAAAATTGTTGAAATTCTCTTGAAGCTTTTAAAATTCTCTCTAGAATTTTCAAAATCCATGGCCACATGTTTACAATTTCACGTCAAAAAATTGCTGAAATTCCAGTTGAAATTTTTTCAAAGTCCCTTAAAAATTTTCCAATTTTTGTCCCAATTCTTCCCATTCCCATTGAAACTTTTCAAATCCCTCTCAAAAGTGTTGAAATTCTGTTGAAGCTTTTAAAATTCTCTCTAGAATTTTCAAAATCCATGGCCACATGTTTACAATTTCACATTAAAAAATTGCTGAAATTCCAGTTGAAATTTTTTCAAAGTCCCTTAAAAATTTTCCAATTTTTGTCCCAATTCTTCCCATTCCCATTGAAACTTTTCAAATCCCTCTCAAAATTGTTGAAATTCTCTTGAAGCTTTTAAAATTCTCTCTAGAATTTTCAAAATCCATGGCCACATGTTTACAATTTCACGTCAAAATATGGCTTAAATTCCAGTTGAAATTTTTTCAAAGTCCCTTAAAAATTTTCCAATTTTTGTCCCAATTCTTCCCATTCCCATTGAAACTTTTCAAATCCCTCTCAAAATTGTTGAAATTCTCTTGAAGCTTTTAAAATTCTCTCTAGAATTTTCAAAATCCATGGCCACATGTTTACAATTTCACGTCAAAAAATGGCTAAAATTCCAGTTGAAATTTTTTCAAAGTCCCTGAAAAATTTTCCAATTTTTGTCCCAATTCTTCCCATTCCCATTGAAACTTTTCAAATCCCTCTCAAAATTGTTGAAATTCTCTTGAAGCTTTTAAAATTCTCTCTAGAATTTTCAAAATCCATGGCCACGTGTTTACAATTTCACATAAAAAAATGGCTAAAATTCCAGTTGAAATTTTTTCAAAGTCCCTGAAAAATTTTCCAATTTTTGTCCCAATTCTTCCCATTCCCATTGAAACTTTTCAAATCCCTCTCAAAATTGTTGAAATTCTGTTGAAGCTTTTAAAATTCTCTCTAGAATTTTCAAAATCCATGTCCACATGTTTACAATTTCACGTCAAAAAATGGCTAAAATTCCAGTTGAAATTTTTTCAAAGTCCCTTAAAAATTTTCCAATTTTTGTCCCAATTCTTCCCATTCCCATTGAAACTTTTCAAATCCCTCTCAAAATTGTTGAAATTCTCTTGAAGCTTTTAAAATTCTCTCTAGAATTTTCAAAATCCATGTCCACATGTTTACAATTTCACATAAAAAAATTGCTAAAATTCCAGTTGAAATTTTTTCAAAGTCCCTTAAAAACCTTCCAATTTTTGTCCCAATTCTTCCCATTCCCATTGAAACTTTTCAAATCCCTCTCAAAAATTGTTGAAATTCTGTTGAAGCTTTTAAAATTCTCTCTAGAATTTTCAAAATCCATGGCCACATGTTTACAATTTCACGTCAAAAAATGGCTAAATTTCCAGTTGAAATTTTTTCAAAGTCCCTTCAAAATTTTCCAATTTTTGTCCCAATTCTTCCCATTCCCATTGAAACTTTTCAAATCCCTCTCAAAATTGTTGAAATTCTCTTGAAGCTTTTAAAATTCTCTCTAGAATTTTCAAAATCCATGGCCACATGTTTACAATTTCACGTCAAAAAATTGCTAAAATTCCAGTTGAAATTTTTTCAAAGTCCCTTAAAAATTTTCCAATTTTTGTCCCAATTCTTCCCATTCCCATTGAAACTTTTCAAATCCCTCTCAAAATTGTTGAAATTCTCTTGAAGCTTTTAAAATTCTCTCTAGAATTTTCAAAATCCATGGCCACATGTTTACAATTTCACGTCAAAAAATGGCTAAAATTCCAGTTGAAATTTTTTCAAAGTCCCTTAAAAATTTTCCAATTTTTGTCCCAATTCTTCCCATTCCCATTGAAACTTTTCAAATCCCTCTCAAAAGTGTTGAAATTCTGTTGAAGCTTTTATAATTCTCTCTAGAATTTTCAAAATCCATGGCCACATGTTTACAATTTCACGTCAAAAAATTGCTGAAATTCCAGTTGAAATTTTTTCAAAGTCCCTTAAAAATTTTCCAATTTTTGTCCCAATTCTTCCCATTCCCATTGAAACTTTTCAAATCCCTCTCAAAAGTGTTGAAATTCTGTTGAAGCTTTTAAAATTCTCTCTAGAATTTTCAAAATCCATGTCCACATGTTTACAATTTCACATTAAAAAATTGCTGAAATTCCAGTTGAAATTTTTTCAAAGTCCCTTAAAAATTTTCCAATTTTTGTCCCAATTCTTCCCATTCCCATTGAAACTTTTCAAATCCCTCTCAAAAGTGTTGAAATTCTGTTGAAGCTTTTAAAATTCTCTCTAGAATTTTCAAAATCCATGTCCACATGTTTACAATTTCACATTAAAAAATTGCTAAAATTCCAGTTGAAATTTTTTCAAAGTCCCTTAAAAATTTTCCAATTTTTGTCCCAATTCTTCCCATTCCCATTGAAACTTTTCAAATCCCTCTCAAAATTGTTGAAATTCTCTTGAAGCTTTTAAAATTCTCTCTAGAATTTTCAAAATCCATGGCCACATGTTTACAATTTCACGTCAAAATATGGCTAAAATTCCAGTTGAAATTTTTTCAAAGTCCCTTAAAAATTTTCCAATTTTTGTCCCAATTCTTCCCATTCCCATTGAAACTTTTCAAATCCCTCTCAAAACTGTTGAAATTCTGTTGAAGCTTTTAAAATTCTCTCTAGAATTTTCAAAATCCATGGCCACATGTTTACAATTTCACATTAAAAAATTGCTAAAATTCCAGTTGAAATTTTTTCAAAGTCCCTTAAAAATTTTCCAATTTTTGTCCCAATTCTTCCCATTCCCATTGAAACTTTTCAAATCCCTCTCAAAATTGTTGAAATTCTCTTGAAGCTTTTAAAATTCTCTCTAGAATTTTCAAAATCCATGGCCACATGTTTACAATTTCACATAAAAAAATGGCTAAAATTCCAGTTGAAATTTTTTCAAAGTCCCTTAAAAATTTTCCAATTTTTGTCCCAATTCTTCCCATTCCCATTGAAACTTTTCAAATCCCTCTCAAAATTGTTGAAATTCTCTTGAAGCTTTTAAAATTCTCTCTAGAATTTTCAAAATCCATGTCCACATATTTACAATTTCACATTAAAAAATGGCTAAAATTCAGGTTGAAATTTTTTCAAAGTCCCTTCAAAATTTTCCAATTTTTGTCCCAATTCTTCCCATTCCCATTGAAACTTTTCAAATCCCTCTCAAAATTGTTGAAATTCTCTTGAAGCTTTTAAAATTCTCTCTAGAATTTTAAAATCCATGTCCACATGTTTACAATTTCACGTCAAAAAATGGCTAAAATTCCAGTTGAAATTTTTTCAAAGTCCCTTCAAAATTTTCCAATTTTTGTCCCAATTCTTCCCATTCCCATTGAAACTTTTCAAATCCCTCTCAAAATTGTTGAAATTCTCTTGAAGCTTTTAAAATTCTCTCTAGAATTTTCAAAATCCATGGCCACATGTTTACAATTTCACATAAAAAAATGGCTAAAATTCCAGTTGAAATTTTTTCAAAGTCCCTTAAAAATTTTCCAATTTTTGTCCCAATTCTTCCCATTCCCATTGAAACTTTTCAAATCCCTCTCAAAATTGTTGAAATTCTCTTGAAGCTTTTAAAATTCTCTCTAGAATTTTCAAAATCCATGTCCACATGTTTACAATTTCACATTAAAAAATGGCTAAAATTCCAGTTGAAATTTTTTCAAAGTCCCTTCAAAATTTTCCAATTTTTGTCCCAATTCTTCCCATTCCCATTGAAACTTTTCAAATCCCTCTCAAAATTGTTGAAATTCTGTTGAAGCTTTTAAAATTCTCTCTAGAATTTTAAAATCCATGTCCACATGTTTACAATTTCACATAAAAAAATGGCTAAAATTCCAGTTGAAATTTTTTCAAAGTCCCTTCAAAATTTTCCAATTTTTGTCCCAATTCTTCCCATTCCCATTGAAACTTTTCAAATCCCTCTCAAAATTGTTGAAATTCTGTTGAAGCTTTTAAAATTCTCTCTAGAATTTTCAAAATCCATGGCCACATGTTTACAATTTCACATAAAAAAATGGCTAAAATTCCAGTTGAAATTTTTTCAAAGTCCCTTAAAAATTTTCCAATTTTTGTCCCAATTCTTCCCATTCCCATTGAAACTTTTCAAATCCCTCTCAAAATTGTTGAAATTCTCTTGAAGCTTTTAAAATTCTCTCTAGAATTTTTAAAATCCATGGCCACATGTTTACAATTTCACGTCAAAAAATTGCTAAAATTCCAGTTGAAATTTTTTCAAAGTCCCTTAAAAATTTTCCAATTTTTGTCCCAATTCTTCCCATTCCCATTGAAACTTTTCAAATCCCTCTCAAAATTGTTGAAATTCTCTTGAAGCTTTTAAAATTCTCTCTAGAATTTTAAAATCCATGTCCACATGTTTACAATTTCACATAAAATAATTGCTAAAATTCCAGTTGAAATTTTTTCAAAGTCCCTTAAAAATTTTCCAATTTTTGTCCCAATTCTTCCCATTCCCATTGAAACTTTTCAAATCCCTCTCAAAATTGTTGAAATTCTGTTGAAGCTTTTAAAATTCTCTCTAGAATTTTCAAAATCCATGTCCACATGTTTACAATTTCACGTCAAAAAATGGCTAAAATTCCAGTTGAAATTTTTTCAAAGTCCCTGAAAAATTTTCCAATTTTTGTCCCAATTCTTCCCATTCCCATTGAAACTTTTCAAATCCCTCTCAAAATTGTTGAAATTCTCTTGAAGCTTTTAAAATTCTCTCTAGAATTTTCAAAATCCATGGCCACGTGTTTACAATTTCACATAAAAAAATGGCTAAAATTCCAGTTGAAATTTTTTCAAAGTCCCTGAAAAATTTTCCAATTTTTGTCCCAATTCTTCCCATTCCCATTGAAACTTTTCAAATCCCTCTCAAAATTGTTGAAATTCTGTTGAAGCTTTTAAAATTCTCTCTAGAATTTTCAAAATCCATGTCCACATGTTTACAATTTCACGTCAAAAAATTGCTAAAATTCCAGTTGAAATTTTTTCAAAGTCCCTTAAAAATTTTCCAATTTTTGTCCCAATTCTTCCCATTCCCATTGAAACTTTTCAAATCCCTCTCAAAAGTGTTGAAATTCTGTTGAAGCTTTTAAAATTCTCTCTAGAATTTTCAAAATCCATGTCCACATGTTTACAATTTCACATTAAAAAATTGCTAAAATTCCAGTTGAAATTTTTTCAAAGTCCCTTAAAAACCTTCCAATTTTTGTCCCAATTCTTCCCATTCCCATTGAAACTTTTCAAATCCCTCTCAAAATTGTTGAAATTCTGTTGAAGCTTTTAAAATTCTCTCTAGAATTTTCAAAATCCATGTCCACATGTTTACAATTTCACGTCAAAAAATGGCTAAAATTCCAGTTGAAATTTTTTCAAAGTCCCTTAAAAATTTTCCAATTTTTGTCCCAATTCTTCCCATTCCCATTGAAACTTTTCAAATCCCTCTCAAAATTGTTGAAATTCTCTTGAAGCTTTTAAAATTCTCTCTAGAATTTTCAAAATCCATGGCCACATGTTTACAATTTCACGTCAAAAAATTGCTAAAATTCCAGTTGAAATTTTTTCAAAGTCCCTTAAAAATTTTCCAATTTTTGTCCCAATTCTTCCCATTCCCATTGAAACTTTTCAAATCCCTCTCAAAATTGTTGAAATTCTCTTGAAGCTTTTAAAATTCTCTCTAGAATTTTCAAAATCCATGTCCACATGTTTACAATTTCACATAAAAAAATTGCTAAAATTCCAGTTGAAATTTTTTCAAAGTCCCTGAAAAATTTTCCAATTTTTGTCCCAATTCTTCCCATTCCCATTGAAACTTTTCAAATCCCTCTCAAAATTGTTGAAATTCTCTTGAAGCTTTTAAAATTCTCTCTAGAATTTTCAAAATCCATGGCCACATGTTTACAATTTCACGTCAAAAAATTGCTAAAATTCCAGTTGAAATTTTTTCAAAGTCCCTTAAAAATTTTCCAATTTTTGTCCCAATTCTTCCCATTCCCATTGAAACTTTTCAAATCCCTCTCAAAAGTGTTGAAATTCTGTTGAAGCTTTTAAAATTCTCTCTAGAATTTTCAAAATCCATGGCCACATGTTTACAATTTCACATTAAAAAATTGCTGAAATTCCAGTTGAAATTTTTTCAAAGTCCCTTAAAAATTTTCCAATTTTTGTCCCAATTCTTCCCATTCCCATTGAAACTTTTCAAATCCCTCTCAAAATTGTTGAAATTCTCTTGAAGCTTTTAAAATTCTCTCTAGAATTTTCAAAATCCATGGCCACATGTTTACAATTTCACGTCAAAATATGGCTTAAATTCCAGTTGAAATTTTTTCAAAGTCCCTTAAAAATTTTCCAATTTTTGTCCCAATTCTTCCCATTCCCATTGAAACTTTTCAAATCCCTCTCAAAATTGTTGAAATTCTCTTGAAGCTTTTAAAATTCTCTCTAGAATTTTCAAAATCCATGGCCACATGTTTACAATTTCACGTCAAAAAATGGCTAAAATTCCAGTTGAAATTTTTTCAAAGTCCCTGAAAAATTTTCCAATTTTTGTCCCAATTCTTCCCATTCCCATTGAAACTTTTCAAATCCCTCTCAAAATTGTTGAAATTCTCTTGAAGCTTTTAAAATTCTCTCTAGAATTTTCAAAATCCATGGCCACGTGTTTACAATTTCACATAAAAAAATGGCTAAAATTCCAGTTGAAATTTTTTCAAAGTCCCTGAAAAATTTTCCAATTTTTGTCCCAATTCTTCCCATTCCCATTGAAACTTTTCAAATCCCTCTCCAAATTTTTGAAATTCTCTTGAAGCTTTTAAAATTCTCTCTAGAATTTTCAAAATCCATGTCCACATGTTTACAATTTCACGTCAAAAAATGGCTAAAATTCCAGTTGAAATTTTTTCAAAGTCCCTTAAAAATTTTCCAATTTTTGTCCCAATTCTTCCCATTCCCATTGAAACTTTTCAAATCCCTCTCAAAATTGTTGAAATTCTCTTGAAGCTTTTAAAATTCTCTCTAGAATTTTCAAAATCCATGTCCACATGTTTACAATTTCACATTAAAAAATTGCTAAAATTCCAGTTGAAATTTTTTCAAAGTCCCTTAAAAACCTTCCAATTTTTGTCCCAATTCTTCCCATTCCCATTGAAACTTTTCAAATCCCTCTCAAAAATTGTTGAAATTCTGTTGAAGCTTTTAAAATTCTCTCTAGAATTTTCAAAATCCATGGCCACATGTTTACAATTTCACGTCAAAAAATGGCTAAATTTCCAGTTGAAATTTTTTCAAAGTCCCTTAAAAATTTTCCAATTTTTGTCCCAATTCTTCCCATTCCCATTGAAACTTTTCAAATCCCTCTCAAAATTGTTGAAATTCTCTTGAAGCTTTTAAAATTCTCTCTAGAATTTTCAAAATCCATGGCCACATGTTTACAATTTCACGTCAAAAAATTGCTAAAATTCCAGTTGAAATTTTTTCAAAGTCCCTTCAAAATTTTCCAATTTTTGTCCCAATTCTTCCCATTCCCATTGAAACTTTTCAAATCCCTCTCAAAATTGTTGAAATTCTCTTGAAGCTTTTAAAATTCTCTCTAGAATTTTAAAATCCATGTCCACATGTTTACAATTTCACATAAAATTATTGCTAAAATTCCAGTTGAAATTTTTTCAAAGTCCCTTAAAAATTTTCCAATTTTTGTCCCAATTCTTCCCATTCCCATTGAAACTTTTCAAATCCCTCTCAAAATTGTTGAAATTCTCTTGAAGCTTTTAAAATTCTCTCTAGAATTTTCAAAATCCATGGCCACATGTTTACAATTTCACGTCAAAAAATGGCTAAAATTCCAGTTGAAATTTTTTCAAAGTCCCTTAAAAATTTTCCAATTTTTGTCCCAATTCTTCCCATTCCCATTGAAACTTTTCAAATCCCTCTCAAAAGTGTTGAAATTCTGTTGAAGCTTTTAAAATTCTCTCTAGAATTTTCAAAATCCATGGCCACATGTTTACAATTTCACGTCAAAAAATTGCTGAAATTCCAGTTGAAATTTTTTCAAAGTCCCTTAAAAATTTTCCAATTTTTGTCCCAATTCTTCCCATTCCCATTGAAACTTTTCAAATCCCTCTCAAAAGTGTTGAAATTCTGTTGAAGCTTTTAAAATTCTCTCTAGAATTTTCAAAATCCATGTCCACATGTTTACAATTTCACATTAAAAAATTGCTGAAATTCCAGTTGAAATTTTTTCAAAGTCCCTTAAAAATTTTCCAATTTTTGTCCCAATTCTTCCCATTCCCATTGAAACTTTTCAAATCCCTCTCAAAAGTGTTGAAATTCTGTTGAAGCTTTTAAAATTCTCTCTAGAATTTTCAAAATCCATGTCCACATGTTTACAATTTCACATTAAAAAATTGCTAAAATTCCAGTTGAAATTTTTTCAAAGTCCCTTAAAAATTTTCCAATTTTTGTCCCAATTCTTCCCATTCCCATTGAAACTTTTCAAATCCCTCTCAAAATTGTTGAAATTCTCTTGAAGCTTTTAAAATTCTCTCTAGAATTTTCAAAATCCATGGCCACATGTTTACAATTTCACGTCAAAATATGGCTAAAATTCCAGTTGAAATTTTTTCAAAGTCCCTTAAAAATTTTCCAATTTTTGTCCCAATTCTTCCCATTCCCATTGAAACTTTTCAAATCCCTCTCAAAACTGTTGAAATTCTGTTGAAGCTTTTAAAATTCTCTCTAGAATTTTCAAAATCCATGGCCACATGTTTACAATTTCACATTAAAAAATTGCTAAAATTCCAGTTGAAATTTTTTCAAAGTCCCTGAAAAATTTTCCAATTTTTGTCCCAATTCTTCCCATTCCCATTGAAACTTTTCAAATCCCTCTCAAAATTGTTGAAATTCTCTTGAAGCTTTTAAATTCTCTCTAGAATTTTCAAAATCCATGGCCACATGTTTACAATTTCACATAAAAAAATGGCTAAAATTCCAGTTGAAATTTTTTCAAAGTCCCTTAAAAATTTTCCAATTTTTGTCCCAATTCTTCCCATTCCCATTGAAACTTTTCAAATCCCTCTCAAAAGTGTTGAAATTCTCTTGAAGCTTTTAAAATTCTCTCTAGAATTTTCAAAATCCATGTCCACATATTTACAATTTCACATTAAAAAATGGCTAAAATTCAGGTTGAAATTTTTTCAAAGTCCCTTCAAAATTTTCCAATTTTTGTCCCAATTCTTCCCATTCCCATTGAAACTTTTCAAATCCCTCTCAAAATTGTTGAAATTCTCTTGAAGCTTTTAAAATTCTCTCTAGAATTTTAAAATCCATGTCCACATGTTTACAATTTCACGTCAAAAAATGGCTAAAATTCCAGTTGAAATTTTTTCAAAGTCCCTTCAAAATTTTCCAATTTTTGTCCCAATTCTTCCCATTCCCATTGAAACTTTTCAAATCCCTCTCAAAATTGTTGAAATTCTCTTGAAGCTTTTAAAATTCTCTCTAGAATTTTCAAAATCCATGGCCACATGTTTACAATTTCACGTCAAAAAATGGCTAAAATTCCAGTTGAAATTTTTTCAAAGTCCCTTAAAAATTTTCCAATTTTTGTCCCAATTCTTCCCATTCCCATTGAAACTTTTCAAATCCCTCTCAAAATTGTTGAAATTCTCTTGAAGCTTTTAAAATTCTCTCTAGAATTTTCAAAATCCATGTCCACATGTTTACAATTTCACATTAAAAAATGGCTAAAATTCCAGTTGAAATTTTTTCAAAGTCCCTTCAAAATTTTCCAATTTTTGTCCCAATTCTTCCCATTCCCATTGAAACTTTTCAAATCCCTCTCAAAATTGTTGAAATTCTGTTGAAGCTTTTAAAATTCTCTCTAGAATTTTAAAATCCATGTCCACATGTTTACAATTTCACATAAAAAAATGGCTAAAATTCCAGTTGAAATTTTTTCAAAGTCCCTTAAAAATTTTCCAATTTTTGTCCCAATTCTTCCCATTCCCATTGAAACTTTTCAAATCCCTCTCAAAACTGTTGAAATTCTGTTGAAGCTTTTAAAATTCTCTCTAGAATTTTCAAAATCCATGGCCACATGTTTACAATTTCACATTAAAAAATTGCTAAAATTCCAGTTGAAATTTTTTCAAAGTCCCTGAAAAATTTTCCAATTTTTGTCCCAATTCTTCCCATTCCCATTGAAACTTTTCAAATCCCTCTCAAAATTGTTGAAATTCTGTTGAAGCTTTTAAAATTCTCTCTAGAATTTTCAAAATCCATGGCCACATGTTTACAATTTCACATAAAAAAATGGCTAAAATTCCAGTTGAAATTTTTTCAAAGTCCCTGAAAAATTTTCCAATTTTTGTCCCAATTCTTCCCATTCCCATTGAAACTTTTCAAATCCCTCTCAAAATTGTTGAAATTCTCTTGAAGCTTTTAAAATTCTCTCTAGAATTTTCAAAATCCATGGCCACATGTTTACAATTTCACATAAAAAAATGGCTAAAATTCCAGTTGAAATTTTTTCAAAGTCCCTTAAAAATTTTCCAATTTTTGTCCCAATTCTTCCCATTCCCATTGAAACTTTTCAAATCCCTCTCAAAAGTGTTGAAATTCTCTTGAAGCTTTTAAAATTCTCTCTAGAATTTTCAAAATCCATGTCCACATATTTACAATTTCACATTAAAAAATGGCTAAAATTCAGGTTGAAATTTTTTCAAAGTCCCTTCAAAATTTTCCAATTTTTGTCCCAATTCTTCCCATTCCCATTGAAACTTTTCAAATCCCTCTCAAAATTGTTGAAATTCTCTTGAAGCTTTTAAAATTCTCTCTAGAATTTTAAAATCCATGTCCACATGTTTACAATTTCACGTCAAAAAATGGCTAAAATTCCAGTTGAAATTTTTTCAAAGTCCCTTCAAAATTTTCCAATTTTTGTCCCAATTCTTCCCATTCCCATTGAAACTTTTCAAATCCCTCTCAAAATTGTTGAAATTCTCTTGAAGCTTTTAAAATTCTCTCTAGAATTTTCAAAATCCATGGCCACATGTTTACAATTTCACATAAAAAAATGGCTAAAATTCCAGTTGAAATTTTTTCAAAGTCCCTTAAAAATTTTCCAATTTTTGTCCCAATTCTTCCCATTCCCATTGAAACTTTTCAAATCCCTCTCAAAATTGTTGAAATTCTGTTGAAGCTTTTAAAATTCTCTCTAGAATTTTCAAAATCCATGTCCACATGTTTACAATTTCACATTAAAAAATTGCTAAAATTCCAGTTGAAATTTTTTCAAAGTCCCTTAAAAATTTTCCAATTTTTGTCCCAATTCTTCCCATTCCCATTGAAACTTTTCAAATCCCTCTCAAAATTGTTGAAATTCTCTTGAAGCTTTTAAAATTCTCTCTAGAATTTTCAAAATCCATGGCCACATGTTTACAATTTCACGTCAAAATATGGCTAAAATTCCAGTTGAAATTTTTTCAAAGTCCCTTAAAAATTTTCCAATTTTTGTCCCAATTCTTCCCATTCCCATTGAAACTTTTCAAATCCCTCTCAAAACTGTTGAAATTCTGTTGAAGCTTTTAAAATTCTCTCTAGAATTTTCAAAATCCATGGCCACATGTTTACAATTTCACATTAAAAAATTGCTAAAATTCCAGTTGAAATTTTTTCAAAGTCCCTGAAAAATTTTCCAATTTTTGTCCCAATTCTTCCCATTCCCATTGAAACTTTTCAAATCCCTCTCAAAATTGTTGAAATTCTCTTGAAGCTTTTAAAATTCTCTCTAGAATTTTCAAAATCCATGGCCACATGTTTACAATTTCACATAAAAAAATGGCTAAAATTCCAGTTGAAATTTTTTCAAAGTCCCTGAAAAATTTTCCAATTTTTGTCCCAATTCTTCCCATTCCCATTGAAACTTTTCAAATCCCTCTCAAAATTGTTGAAATTCTCTTGAAGCTTTTAAAATTCTCTCTAGAATTTTCAAAATCCATGTCCACATATTTACAATTTCACATTAAAAAATGGCTAAAATTCAGGTTGAAATTTTTTCAAAGTCCCTTCAAAATTTTCCAATTTTTGTCCCAATTCTTCCCATTCCCATTGAAACTTTTCAAATCCCTCTCAAAATTGTTGAAATTCTCTTGAAGCTTTTAAAATTCTCTCTAGAATTTTAAAATCCATGTCCACATGTTTACAATTTCACGTCAAAAAATGGCTAAAATTCCAGTTGAAATTTTTTCAAAGTCCCTTCAAAATTTTCCAATTTTTGTCCCAATTCTTCCCATTCCCATTGAAACTTTTCAAATCCCTCTCAAAATTGTTGAAATTCTCTTGAAGCTTTTAAAATTCTCTCTAGAATTTTCAAAATCCATGGCCACATGTTAACAATTTCACGTCAAAAAATGGCTAAAATTCCAGTTGAAATTTTTTCAAAGTCCCTTAAAAATTTTCCAATTTTTGTCCCAATTCTTCCCATTCCCATTGAAACTTTTCAAATCCCTCTCAAAATTGTTGAAATTCTCTTGAAGCTTTTAAAATTCTCTCTAGAATTTTCAAAATCCATGTCCACATGTTTACAATTTCACATTAAAAAATGGCTAAAATTCCAGTTGAAATTTTTTCAAAGTCCCTTCAAAATTTTCCAATTTTTGTCCCAATTCTTCCCATTCCCATTGAAACTTTTCAAATCCCTCTCAAAATTGTTGAAATTCTGTTGAAGCTTTTAAAATTCTCTCTAGAATTTTAAAATCCATGTCCACATGTTTACAATTTCACATAAAAAAATGGCTAAAATTCCAGTTGAAATTTTTTCAAAGTCCCTTCAAAATTTTCCAATTTTTGTCCCAATTCTTC